>NW_026557959.1:0-53997 GCF_026930045.1 Uloborus diversus | reverse complement strand
TGTTACTTAAATGTGCGAAATGTTCCTTTTGAATTGCTTCAGTTGGAAGTGGGGCCGTCAATTTATCTAGAATTAAAGCATTTACGGGCAGTGTAATATCAGGGTTGAATCTGGAACTTAAATTGACTTCAACACAGCCTTTAGTCGAACCAATTTTAGAACCTGCAAGACCAGTGATAGGGAAACGTGCATTTTTTCTTTTTAATCCCAAAGAATTTAAACAGGAGTTGGATAGGAGCGTAGTCATGCTTCCTGAGTCACACAAAATTCTTAAGGTTTTCGATTCCCCGCTAGCATCTTTGACAAAAACACAAGCAGTGGGTAATAACGCAAATGCAGCTTTAACGGCATTCACAGATACGCTTTTTTCGTTTCGTGTTGGGATATCAGTTTGTTGTACACTAGAGTATTTGCGGAAAGTTTTGACTTGAACCTTTCGAATGAAATGCATTCGAGGAAACATTTTTTTGCTCATAACTTTCATGCAGAAGTGAATGATGTTTGCGTTAGCAAAAATGACATGAATAAGAAGAATTGCATGATTGAATATCCGAATGCTTGTTAGATAAACAATTAAAGCACAATTTGAATTTATTCACGAATTGCTTGCGTTCTTTTACATTCATTTCTTGAAATTCCGGACATTTTGACAAATAATGAGAAGTGTCCTTACATTTTATACATCTATTAGATGCACTATTTTTATTACTTCTGGATGAATTTCTAATTTCATTGCATTCGGTTGAATTGCATAATTCTAAAGATACACATTTATTATTTAGAAACTCCAAAAACATTTCAAATGTAGGAAATTCTTCCTTAGTTGTATGTTTCGCCCATTCTTCCAGTGTCTTGCTATCCAATTTTTGTAATAAAATATAAATTAGCCAAATATCTCTAGAATCTGCTTTAGAATCTATAGATTTTAGACCTCTGAGAACTTCGTCAGAAGTATCAGTGAGATTGCGCAAATTAGCACAGTTAGCGTTAACAATATCTGGTTGATCCATGAAGGTTTTAATTAAAGAAGAAATTATTTGTTTCTTATTATCATAGCGGAGCTAACAGTTTATCCCAAGCTTCAGTATAACCAGTTTCCGATATAGGAATATGCTTGATTATACTTGCTGGTTCAAAACACAAAAGCCCTTTAAGATATTGAAATTTTTGAATGTTTGAAAGCCTATTATTTTTATGCACTAATGAAAGATACAAATCTTTGAATGAAGGCCAGTCTTGATATTGACCAGTAAAAGATTCAATGTTTAACTTGGGTAGCTTAAAATTATTACTTATTGAATTACCTATAGACATACTATCATTATTTTCAATTTGCACTGGATTTAAATTCACAGATACAGTTTCAAGAGCTTTTTATAGCTTAACTTTGGTTGCATAATACGTTTCTTCGAACTGTTCGATTTCCGAAAGTTCTTTCGGCAATTCTGAATCAGCTTTGTTAAATTCAATGAATATAGAATCTAATCTTTCAAGTTTGTTTCTTAAATCAAATTTATCAAATATTTGTCCTTCGACATTAATGAAGTTAGTTATTCTAGTTAGAGCCGCTTTGGCCCGTCCACGAAGCATTTTAACGGCTTTTTCATCAGTGCCGTGTTGCATTTGTGAAGTTTTATCTTCAGCACTATTGCCGGTCATTTTGAATGACGAATGGTAACCAAAGTCAAACTATTTGATTGAAAAGATACACTTATCTTTGAATTCTTTAAATGTTGAATCCTCGAGTAGAATCCATATGATCTCGCCTGGTGCCTCCAAATTTTTGCTCTTGTAATGATTGTAGTCAAGAAAACTAGGATTTACTTAAAAGTATTATATTTAACTTAGCGTATGTACAGTAAATTAAAATAAAATAACATTATAAATAAAATTGAAACCGTTCTTGGTCTTATGAAAGTACTGCAACATGCAGTGTAATGGATGAGTGTCCTAATGTGGTTAAGATACATCAGGTAGGAATTTTTACTTCTCATGGCGCTTAGCCGTTTTATGTCTACAGGCACCTGTGCTGCCCTCTGCGGACAGCGCATTTGCATATTGGCGCAGACAGGTGATATTAGAATAACTAACAATGGAGTTTTGGACTATTAGTTTTCAAAAACAAAATCATTATGACAAGTCTGATAGTTTGTAAAAGATAATGAGGGAGTAAAAGCTTTTTTTTTTCTATTAAAATATTTAAAAGATTTTGTCGGAAATGTTCAATTTTAGAAAAAAAAGAAAAGAAATAATTAAAAAAATAATACTAGTAATAATCTGCAGTAAAATTCTGGAAAATATTGAGATAGTAGCTGAATTTAAAAAGTGCGATTTAAACAAGTTTCTTTTGAAGCTAATCATTTCCACATAATTACGTTAGATGTCTGTTATGATATACAGGTTTTGTCCCAAAAGTAATGAGCCTCATTTTTTTACTTCCTTTTACAAAAAAGGAAGTATTGTATTCGCGAAAAAATTTTCACTCAAAAATCGCCCTTAATTTCCATTTTGCTCACCCCCAAATGAATGTTGAGTTTTTTTTTCGATTCGACCACATGCGGAAAAGTGCCTAAGAATGTATAGACACGCGAAATATCCATTTTGACCATCACCGAGGTAATTACAACGACTTTTCTCGTGACGTCTGTATGTATGTGCGTATGTGTGTATGTGCGTATGTGCGTATGTGCGTATGTATCTCGCATAACTCAAAAATGGTATGTCCTAGAAAGTTGAAATTTGGTACATAGACTCGTAGTGGGGTCTAGTTGTGCACCTCCCCTTTTGGTTGCTTTCGGATGTTCCTAAGGGGGTCTTTTGCACCTTTTTTGGGGGAAATCATTGTTAATATCAATGCAAACTTAAGTGGTGTTACAATTTGGCGGACACTTGGCGATATATCGCCAGTCTTTTGGTCGCCAAGTTTTGTCGCCAACTTGGCGGAAAATTTGGCGATTTTTTTTTATCTGGTTTTAATTTGGCCATCGTTTTTAATATTTAGAGATTAAACTATTGAATCACATTAAAATTGCCAATAATGGGAAAATGACATTAAAATGGAGTAAAAGGAAGTCATGTGAGGCACACATCAGCTCGTTTTTTTTGCCACGCGAATATACCACGCACACTTGCGCAACCGGTTGGAAATGGTGGAGGGGACTCAAAGCTTTTTAGAGATACCTGTTTCAGTCCCCTACGAACTCTCGGAGCGATGGGAGGACTTTTTTAGTGAACCTTCGCGCAGAGAAATCGTCGTGGTGTGTAGAATAGAGAATACTTTGGAGCAACGCTATGCGATGAAATTTTGCGTCAAACTCCAAAAGGCGGCGATGAAAACGTTTGATTTGTTCACTCAGACCTTTAAGGATGATTGCTTGTACTCACAGGTCAAAAAATGGCACAAGTCGTTCAAGGAAGGCCGGTAGAAAATGACCGATGAAGCTGCTTCTTTGCGTCCATCATCACGAACGGACAATAATGTCACTCGTATGCGAGATTTCATTAACAAAGGCCGCCAAATAAGTGTTCGTTTGATGTCAGAACAATTAAATTTTCCGAAAACAGATGTTCATAGAATTATTACCGAAGACTTGGCCATGCGTGACAATTGCGCGAATCTTGTGTCAAAAGTCTTGTCCGACCGTCTTCATTGTCAATCCTATCTGATACGGATTGGTGTTTTAACGGTGCCACAGGTTCTCTATAGCCCTGGAAGACTTCCTCTTGTTCCCAAGTGTGAAAAGGGATCTGAAATGAAGGCATCTGGAAACTCTGAACAACATTCATAAGACCACAACGAGTTCTCTGCACGGAGGTTGACTAAAAATGACCTCCCACCGATTCGAGAGTTCGTAGGCGACTGAATCAGGCCTCTCTAGAAAGCTTTGAGTCCCCTTCACCATTTCCAGGTGTGCGTGGTATATTCGCGTGGCAAAAAAAAAAAAAGAGACTCATCACTTTTGGGACAACTCAGTATATAGAAAAATGTATACATTTAAAAAATTTCACTCGATAAATTCACGGGTAATGTAGCATGGTGAAGTCCAAAAAGGCGCTGGACCTACCCATATCAGAAGGTTTTACGGATCATAAACAGCAAAAGAGTTTACATCCATAAGTTACTTCAGAGTCGTAAACGGCTCTGACGTGAACGGTTCATTGCTAACAGGTGGGGTCATATTTTAAACTTTGGTGCAGTCACACGTAAAGAGTTCGTATTCAGTTGCGCAGAACGCATTATTCTTTTAATGCTAATGTATATCAACCCATTTTATCATAATTTGCTATTAAAAAAATGTTGTCTTCAAATTAGAACGTAATGTACATATTGTACTTCATAAAAAAAGAGTGAAATACATCACATGCGCTGCACTACGCATTATTGTATGCTATAATAGGCTTTCAAAGATAAGTTCTAACTTTAGAAACAAAATAAGAGCTTAAAAAAAGGGGAGGGGGCGGGAGAATATTTGTGGGTAAAATTTATTTTAGTTAAAAGAACATATTGCTTTATTGGGAAAAAAAAGATGAAATACTTTAATAACGCTTTCTGTAGATTATTGAATACACTTATGTATTCGAGTTTCAAAAGTTGTGATTTTCAATCTTTTTTCACAACAAAAAGCATAGACATAGAATCATCTCTTTGAAAAACATATTCTACTGCCTTGAAATCATAAACAAAAATGTGAGAAACATTACTATAAAATTGAAATTTGTATTTTAATTGCAAATGAACAGGGGATTTTGGCATTTGAAGCACAAACTTTTTTGCCCAAAAGCAAACTTTCACTCGCGTTAATATCATTAATTCAGCGAAAGATAAGAAAAACTTTTGATTCTCATAAAAATGAATTTGGAAATCCTTCTTTCTGCATCATTGCGATGAAATGTTTATTTTTTAAGTTGATCCGATTTTAATGATGAACGCTTAAAGTCTTTGACTTTTCTGGTTCAACGAAGCATCTATCAAGGTCGTTCACGCTTGAAGTGCTTTTTTATGCTCGTGTTCTTTTAATTCTTTATTAGGCATTTCTGTTGGAACGGCTGCCACCAGACCCTTCGCGGAAAAAAACAAGAAGTCTTAAATGTTAGATTCGCGAAATATTTAAATCTTCTTCATGTTTCAGAAAACAAGGATTGATTTTGTCTGCTTTACGCAGAACTTTTCGAAAATATCATTTCTTGTTTGAATAAGATAATTTTGTTTCTGACCAAAATTTTTAGTTTTCTCTTTTAGTCAGAAAGCGCCAAAACGTTTTTTTTTTATTCGTAACATTTCATCGACTGCTTTCAAGATGAAAATTTTGTATCAAAATGTGCTCAGATTTATTTCTTGGGACTCGGGATAACAAACCAATGGCACGCGGCGCAATATTTTGGGTCACGATAAAAACGGTTTGCGTTTTAGTGGCAAAATTGAAATCTCCATTGCGCGGGGTACTTCAAAGGCATTTTATTTTCACTCATCTCAGAATGCAAAATGAATGGTTCTTACAAACTTTTTATTATTTTTTATTTTTTTAAAAATAAGACAACAAGAAGAAGGTAAAAAGAAAATATGTTTAAACTTTCAAAAATTTTCAGCTCAAATACATTAAAAGAAAAAAAAAATTAAGTAAAAAAATATTTTTTTACTTCTTGTTTACTTCTTGTTACTTCTTGTTTCTGGCAACAATTAAAAACCGGAAGCAAAACGCAAGATTATGACAGATAATGTAAGCTAAGAAATAGCCTTTAATAAAAATGATGGAAACAGGAAAATTCATAGAAGTTTTCCTTAAATTATCAGTTAGGATTGTGGTTGAATTTCGACTGCTGAGTGAACACTAGTTTACATTATTGCGCATTACATTAGGTACGTATTTTGGTTTATTATTCGAAAATTATTTTTCCCGTGAATTTTATGTTTAATTTTATTTATTATTAATTTTTACTAACCTCACTACTTTTCGATAAAACGCAAAACGTTGTTTATTGTTCAATCTATCTCTTTATATCTTCGAAACAAATTAATCGAATACAGATAAAAAAAAAAAAAAAAACAGTTCTTGAAAAAGTTGTGGGAGTGAAAAGTGCTTTTTTTTCAAGCAAATTTCAGCAACTTTTAGAAATTAATCCCTCTGACCACGATAGAAAAAATTGAAATCATGCACGATTGAATCTCTTTTAGTAATTGGAGTGTAATTGGATTTAAATTAAAGGCGGTTTAAGTAATAAAAGCAGAAATAATTAGAAGCTTGCAGAATGCGGGTCTGAGGTTGTTTTAAAGATTGGACACATAATTAAAGCACACAATGGTCTTACTTCTTTTTGAGCTGTATAATTTCAGGAGCTTTAATTAAATACAATCAAGAGTAGTTGTTAAAGTTTTAATCTATTTTTTAGATTGAATAATAAAAGTGTTCTGTAAGCGGAAGCCCTCTTACAAAGGAATATAACATAAAATCATCAGTACTAAGTACATTAAATTTGTTTGATCTACATTGTATATAGTTCACCTTTCATGTTATCCGAAAATTCTGGTATTACAAATGTATTATTTAATGATCTGTTTTAAGCTGGATAACAAGTTTTGTCCAAAAATCATTTCTGCTTAACACTTTTGGTGCGATGATAATACATGGTGGCTAATTTAGTACGCGCTTGTACACTGTAAAAAATTTCAGAACCGTTACTGAGTACTTCCATGTAACGTTTCGAGATTTTGACGGTTTTTATCCACTTCCTGGAAATATCAAGTATCGTTGTCAGAAAGTTTCCTGAATGGTTACAAGTTGCAGGAATGCAGACTTCTCTCTGTTGTAAAAAATATTTATAGCTCCCAGTTTAAAGATTAACTGAGAGTATTCATAAGGTATATCGACTTAGTTTCAATTACTGGTTTTCCGGACTGTTTAAGCTCCCAAAGAGAGAGAAAAAGTCTTTGGACTATTTAGCTTTGCAAGAATTGCAATCATTACTTGCAATTCTGGCTTAGCTTTGGCCATGATTGCAATACTGCTTGCATAGTTGTTATACACTGTAAAAACGATTCAGAAACGTTCCTGGAAAATATTAGGCAGCTGATGTGCCCAATTTCAGTCAGCAACATGTCTCGCAAAAACCAGTAATGTTTTCCGCTAAAACTCAGTAACCTTCTTGAAATTATCCCGAGAAATCCAGAAATCTTCCCGTTTAAAGCCTGTCGCGTCTCAAGAACTTTAAAGTAATCTTAAGTAGGGATAATATAATAGCTCTATAAGCAGTATTGCAATCATGGCCAAAGCTAAGCCAGAATTGCAAGTAATGAATTGCAATTCTTGCAAAGCTAAGTAGTCCAAAGACTTTTTCGTTCCCTTTGGGAGCTTAAACAGTCCGGACAACACGTAATTGAAAGTAAGTCGATACACCTTATAAATACTCTCCGTTAATCTTTAAACTGGGAGCTATAAATACTTTTACAACTGAGAGAAGTCTGCATTCCTGCAATCTGTTGCTATTCAGAAAACTTTTTGACAATAATACTTGATATATCCAGGAAGTGGATGAAAACCGTTGAAATACCGAAAAGTTACACGGAAATACTCAGTAACGTTTCTGAAAATTTTTACAGTGTATTATCCCTACCTAAGATTACTTTGAAGTTCTAGAAACACGACTGGCTTTAAACAGGAAGATTTCTGGATTTCTCAGGATAATTTCAAGAAGGTTACTGAGTTTTAGCGGAAAACTTTCCTGGTTTTTGCGAAACATGTTACTGGCTGAAATTGGGCACATCAACTGCCGAATATTTTCCAGAAACATTTCTGAATCGTTTTTACAGTGTAAGAAGTTTATAGCACAGTTCAGTTATTAACTTTACAGTAAGGATTTGTTTAGTGGAGTTCAGTTTTATATTTTTAGCTATAGGAGAGAGAGGTGCACAATAGGACATGGGGTACAGTGGAGCAAATGGAATTTGTATCTATACCTCAAACGCTAACAATTAAAAAAGTGCACCATATTTTAGTTAATCTGTATAGAAACATTTTAGAGATTTGCCACTGCAACATTTTATATTGCAGGAAAGTTGAAGCACTTCGTCTGTTGCATTTCTATTGTTTGCTGTAGTTTTGCTAAGTGTGCCTTTTTTGAGTTTGAGGTATAGATTATTATTCAAAAATCAATATTAATGCCTTCATTTAAAGTTGAAACTTTGTTAATTGCATGCATGAAATGATCTGTATTTCATTAATAATTTTTTCTGAATTAGATGCTATACGTAAAACTGATCTATCTTTACTAATAATAAAGCTGAAAGTCTCTCTGGATGTCTGGATCTCTGTGACGCGCATAGTGCCTTAGACCGTTCGGCCGATTTTTATGAAATTTGGCACAAAATTAATTTGTAGCATGGGGGTGTGCACCTCGAAGCGATTTTTAGAAAATTTGATTTTATTCTTTTTCTATTCCAATTTTAAGAACATTTTCCCGAGCAAAATTATCATAAGATGGACGAGTAAGTTACCAAGTTATCATAACGTGGAACCGTAACATGGGAAGCCAATTGGAGAGAAATTCACCATACATTATTTGTAAACATACAGGCAAACCAAAAGACCTTTTAATTTTCTACTGCGGGCAAAGCCGTGCGGGTACCACTAGTTTAAAATAAAATGACTTTTTACTTCTTAAGACTAAGTACCCACAACTTAAATGTTATTGGATGATAATAGGAAATAGGTAAATGAATGTGGGAGTGCGTCATATCCGATTTTCAATTATACATACACTGTTAAAACCAGGGGTTCCAGACGAGAGAATATATTCCCCCTAAGGTGAAAGCATGGTGGCCAAGGGTGCCATGCTAACCAGGAAACTCAATAGGGGTGCGAAAACAGCAGGCAATGGCAGAATGAATCGTTACGCATGCGCGATGACTTCGGCATTCATTCAACCACTTCATTATGGCGGACGCAGGATAAGTAACTCGATATTACGTTCACATTGAATAAAGTAAAATATTGAATTAAAACTCAACTTTTCTAGGATTCAACTCCAAAATACCAAGTAAGTACAGCTTTTGATCACTTTGTAGCTTTTAGGGCTTTCAAACATAGTTAAAAGTGTTTTTAAAAGTACGTTTACTGCTTTTTATTGTTCAATGGTTACTGTAGTGCTATTTCCAACATTCAAAACGTTACTAAAAATATCTATCATTATTTTCTGGAGTACGCGATAAGCAACATTTAACCACCAAAATATTAACCGGCAACAAGATAATCAATGATCAACAAGTGAGATGAAATAATGAAAAAAAAAAAGATTCTTTTACTTCGTAGATACAGAATAGCAAGCGAAAAAAATGAACTGAAAAATAAGTCTCTCTCTCCGTATAGCTTTTTTTTTTTTTTTTGCTTTTTTATTCAAGTGTTGGAATCATTTCCCGTTAGCGGTTATCTGGTTGGTGTTAGTTTGCGAAGACGATAATATAACGTTAGAAATTTCTTTTGGTTTTTAAAAGTGTCGAAAAACTTCTAGTCTTTAAATTTAAATATATTTGTGACAGCTCTTTGATACCAAGTAAAGTGAGTAGATATTTATTGTATTATTTATTTTTAAAATTACTAGAAAAAAAAACTCATCAATACGCAGAATTTTTTGACACGTTTTTAACGGCCCCAGAGTTGTTATTTTCATTATTATTATTTACTAGCTTTTGCCCGCGGCTTCGCTCACGTTGATGTAGTTTTTTTTTTTCAATTGATTCAAGTTAATGGTCATTACAGGCAGAGGTCAAATAGTTACCAAAACATTGTTTGTCTCTAGTTTCGCCGACATTTCAAATTGCCTATCCCCTTAAATGTATCAAAAGGTATGATTAAAACTGAAAATTAGGGGGAAAGGGAGTAAATGAAATGTTTGCAAAATTAAGAAGAAACCCAAAAATCACAAAAAGTAAATCACGAAAACGTTCAGGAGTTTGGGTAATTCCCAAAAAATCCAATTCGAGTGAGGTCAACTATTCTTAAATAAAGTGAAACAGTTCCCTTATAATCCCGATCTCCATCAAATACATGATATCCAGCGCTACACCGGCAATCTAAATTATTGTATAATGTGTAACTTCTTACCGTAGAAATCGTCCCAAAATAGGGTCAACAATGATGCTACCCGAAATGTTTTCAATAAACAGTAAAAATTTGGCAATTGTTTGAAATTGTGTGCAAAGACAAAGTAATGGAAGTTTTTGCGCTGTTTATGAATTTGCGAATTAGTTGGCGAATTATTTTACGTGTTAACAAATTTAAAGAAAGAAATATTAAAGAAATGGCGATATTTGGTTACATGGTGAAAACCGAGAAACAGTTATTGAGTAGTCTTTAGCTTCAAAAACAGCGACAGTTGAAAAAAATGCCAAATGCCTTACCTATTGGAATGATTCGACAAAAAAAGTTTGGCTAGATTCCAGCTGATCGATTAAATACCCAGTCAATACAAATAAATAAAAAAAAACATTAATTGCCTCAAAGTTGCATTAAAATGGAAAAAAATCAGCCAAATCCATGTATTATTTGCCAATCTTGTGAAAAAATCTTACTTCAAGATTTGACTTGAGAAAAGCCTTGAACAGTCACGAAAAGCAAAGATAGTCAACAATACAACAATAGTCGTTATCGACTGGGAGTTGAGATGATACACTAAATATTGTATTGAGTTAAGGAAAGCCTTCGAACATGGAACTAAAAAGCTCATAACTCGTTTTTTATTCTACTTAGAAATTTTGAACAGGTGCCATCTTCAGCAGAAAAATCATAGCTTTCCATGGACATATAATGTTAATATGTGCAAATATTTTTTCATCCCCATATTAGAGAATTTATACGAAAATTGTGTTTTATTGCCCCCTAAGGGGGTTTTGCCCCCCATAATGGGGCGAAAACTACCCTATGTGTTATTCTGATGCATAAGCTATATTATTGTAAAGTTTCATCAAAATCCATTCAGTAGTTTTTGCGTGAAAGAGTAACAAACATCCATACATCCATACAAACTTTCGCATATATAATAGTAGTAAGATTTTATTAATTTAAAGAAAAGGATAAAAATTTCACTGGTTCGGAATTATTTTCATTTGCTTTTATCCGTCGTGGGTCAAAAGAAGTTGAGAAACACTGAGAGCACGATCAGATGAATTAAAGCAATGAACGCTTCTTAACTATGTTAAAAACTCTGAAATATGATCAAATGCTGTAATTACAAGTTTTAATTATTTCCAGTACTTAATTCAATGTGAAAAATGTCCAAAACGTTGAATATCACGAATCAAAACTAGATATACAGTGAAACCTGTGTAAGTTGACCACTTGCGGTGCCCTACTTAAGTGATCAACTTAAACAGGTGGTCAACTTACAGAGGATGAATTATATTATGTAAATCTGATTATGTGCCTGAAAATAGTGGTCAACCTAGTCAGGTGGTGAACTTACAAGGGTGGTCAACTTTACAGGTTTTACTGTACATATATATGTAAAAAAAAGAACTACACAACTGTATTCAAAAACACACACAATACGGAAGAGGGGGGAGGAGGATCCACAGTAGAAATCAGTAAGGGTGCCATTTTTCTCTAAGAAGGTTCTTTCTTGTCATCCCCGCTGCCCATCTTTTAGAAAGTGCCTATTTTTCACCCAGATAACAGGTGCCATTTCGGCTCCGTATTGGGTGCCACTGGTGAACAAGATTTTCACCCCTGAAAGGTGCCAAACGCAACCTGTATTTTAACAGTGTATGCTATTTACAAGCAGTTTTATGTCCTTGTAGCCGACTACTGGAGACTGGTTGACTACTGGTGCACTTACCCTATATGGTCCGGAAAGCATTAACCCAACTTCCACTCTATCGTATGTGAAAAAAAGATTCACCTTTCGAGTTACTCTTGCAACGAATTGTGTAAGAAAAACGAAGTTCCGTTGTAATTCCAATAAAATACAATTTAGAAATGGCAGTTTAACATCGTTTAAAACAAGTCTTCCCATTCCCCCAAAATAATGTAAAATCGTTAATTTGTTAAGTTTTTCTCGAAGCAGTAATTAAAGTTATGAGTTGTAATCATCTCCTTATAGTATTAACCCCATGATATGTGTGCTAAATTTTATGATTTACGATACACTGGTGTAGACAAACCTGATATATTTTACGTAGACTAGCACTGCTTTTATTAATAACTGTAGGTTTCTTTTTCAGTTACTTTAGAAAACATTTTTCAAAAATCTTCTACTTCTGCATTGGTTATACGCAGTTTGGTTACTTTTAAGGACAACATCTGCAAATTCCATCGCTTACAAAAAAAAAAAAAAAAAAAAAAAAAAACCTAAGGTAATCCACAAAAATTTAAATTGTACATGGTTAAATTACGAATATTCTTCTCGAGTGATATTAATTCTTTCAATCAGTTCTTCTCCAGCTGTAAAATCCTACTAAAATAAAGAAAGCGTATCTTTCGATTAAGAAAGAAGCACAGAAGTTTTGATGATTGCATACTGAAAAGGAAATATTGCTTTTTCATTGGAATTTACATCCATAATTGAATTGCGATATAGGAAATTCGGGCAGTGAAAGTCGTTATGGAATAGATTACCTGTTTTTGTAATGCATTTCTCGGAATGGATTTTCCCCTTTATCTAAAACCTCCTTCATACTGGAGGAAATCGACAATAAATTTTATTAGTAAACGCGTAAATGGAATTAGTTGGGCATTTTCTTTGCAAAATGATATTTTAGTGCTAAGCTATTTGTAATTACTCAATAAACTTATTTAATTCCGTATAGATGTTTTCCAGATGATACATTAAATGAGTTTTTAGAAAATTACTTGGAACAAATACTGTTTGAAATGACTCCTCTGCACTGCAGTAGCGCAGCAAAAGGGGGGGGGGGGTGAAAAGGCCCCCCAGAGACATTTTATTTTAACATAAATGGAAATTCCAATAATGTAGTTTATTCATATGAAAGGGCTGTTTTGATTTAAAAAAATTCTTTCAGAAGGTATTTTTGATCAAAAACTCCTTCAAAAGGTATATTTGATCAAAATCCGGGTCATTCCATATCAAATCGATCAAAAAAGTAAGATTTTCAAGCTTATCCCTTCCGATTTTTCTAAAAGTTTATACAGAGATGGTGTTTGGTAATAAAAATAAAAACCCAAATTTTTAGATTTTTAATACAAAGTCTTTGATTGGGGGTCATTACAAAAAATCGAAGTTTGGTAGACGGAGTAGCTTTTGAACACACGTAACTTTTATTCTAATTGAGCTACATGCAAAACCTTGATACTATTTTAAAGTTCTTAAAACACGCTTTAAGATGATATATTACATGATACAAAAATGCAATAATAAATTTTAACGTTTATTCAAAATTACCTTTGACCTTGAATATTTACGAAAGTTATTATTTTAAAAAACTGAAAAAAAAAAAAAAAAATATATATATATATATATATATTATACACACTATATCGTGTTCTTTATTTGTGTTAATTTTCATGTTGGGACAATTAGGGAATCGGCTATAATTTAATGTTTCATGCAACAGATCTTTGACAGTAATTTGAAAAATAATGATATAGCAACGTTTAGCAGACAATAAATTAGAAATGTTTAACAATTTCAAAATTATATTTGCTCTTTTTTAAATATCGTCTGCAGATTGACTTACAGATGCTATTTTCAATGCCTGCGATGGGGTGGCCCCGGATTCGAATCCCGTCTCGGGCATGGATGTACTTTCTCTCTCCTGTCCTTGTCCTTCCTTTGTGTGAATGTGTTGTTATGCTGTGAATGGTTGCCTACCCTATAAACGGGTCCTTATGGCATGTGTGTACTGTGGAAGTCGGACTTCACACCAAATTACGGTACAGTTGGAAAAGTGAAGCAGCACACCTTAAATTGCCAGCCTTGCTGGCACAAGACAACAACAACAATGTTCTCATCCCGATGAGTTGAATCAACTTTTTAGTTGATTCAACTCTTTGGGACATTACCAAGCATCTGTTACATCTATGACCTACTGCCCGTGGGATACATGCAGTCCACGAAGCTAGCCAATATGGCTCGTTGTAGTTCACAATGTTAGAAATAGAAAACTACGGCTATTCACAATGTCAAAAATTTGGAGCCAAATAGCCCGATAATGTTTTTTTGAAAGCATAATTATTGAACTAGGGGAGACCTGGTTCATTTCATATAGGGTTGAATTTGTACGAGGGCTGAAATTATCGAGTGCGTATCTGTCCAGAACTAAGAGTTTTTTTTTGAAAAAGTAACAGATTCAAGTAAATTTGACCAACATACTTGGGACAAACTGTCTTTTTTTGTTTGAGGATTATTCGCAAAAAATTGCTTTTGGTGCACCAAACTGATTGTTTGTGGTTTGCTCTTAACCGTCTTATAATTAGTTATATCATATCAAGCCAGATACTACTGTGTTTCTTGACTACGAGGCGTGATTTTACCTAAGAGAAGTTGCCTATATTCGCAGCTACTTTGTCATTGTTTTTCAGTTGACCCAAACAACGCTATTACGTTGAATTGACATATCACGCTAGGATGAAGTAAAAAAAAAGGGAATTTTTCTTGAAATAATTGAAGAAGCATGTTTTGGAGATATGGAGTTTGTATATTTATATCCATGCTTTTGCTTTCATTAGCTACTAGTGGTATCCGCACGGCTTTGCCCGTAGTAGAAAATTAAAAGGTCTTTTGGTTCACCTGTATATTTACAAATAATGTATGGTGAATTTCTCGCTAATTGGCTTGCCCATGTTACGGTTCCACATTATGATAACTTGGTAATTTACTCGTCCATCTTATGATAATTTTGCTCGGGAAAATGTTCTTAAAATTGGAACAGAAAAAGAACAACGCATTTTCGAAAAATCGCTTCGAGGTGCACACCCCCATGCTACAAACTAACTTTGTGCCAAATTTCATGAAAATCGGACGAACGGTCTAGGCGCTATGCGCGTCATTCAGAGAGACTTACAGCTTTCTTATTAGTAAAGATACATCAGATTTACATATAACATTTAATTTGGAATAATTTTTCAAGCATTTTATGAGACTCTTCTTTAAAAACAACTCTTAAAAGCTTCATTAATAACAGTTAATTTATGTGTGCATCAACTTGATATACGTTGGAAGAAGTTAAATTAATCTTTCGCGTTTTCTTTTATTCGAAGAATTCTTCAAATATTGGCATACATTATTATTACTAATATCAGTAAGAAATGAATTATAACTGTTACAGGTAGCAATGTAAGTCATTTTAAATACCATACAAAAAATATAAAATACTTTTGTTTAAAATTGTTGTTTGAGAAGTTATTTCGTTGCAATATGTAAAATTTCCTTCATAGATAATTTACGATGAAAATTTTCACCGTTACATAATAAAAAATAATTATTAAATAAAAACAAAAAACCCGACGGCGTAAAAACCAAACAAACTAAAAAGAAAAAAATATAAGCCAGTAGTTGATAATGTTATTTAGTACTACTGAATAACTATAATATTGAAACAATATTATAATCGATACACACATAAGACAAATCATAAATTCAAAAACAGAATAGAAGGATCAACAGGATCACAGTCTTATTTGGGATCCCCATTACAATAAAAAATCTAAAATTCTTGAGCAGGTTCAATCCTAATTTGTTTATTCCTTATGTTACAGAACTAATAATCAATATTTTTAACTTTTTCTTACTAACACTGTAATATTTATAATGTTCCCACTCTTAAATCACGCCGTGAACTTTTGTGTCTCCTTTTTTCCTATAAGGTTCTACATAATTTAATTGACTGCTCAATTCGATACAACTTGCTGTCCCATATAGGACTCTTAGGAGTCATTCTTCTTTTGAATTTTTTTTTACCAGACGGAACTATGTTGATAATTTTTGCTTTTAAATTTTACAAATTTTTTGACATTCATTGTCATGATTTAGATATTTTTAACTTGTCATTTCACAGTTTTAAGTCTTTATGTTTTAATATTTTAAATGTATAATTTGCTTTAATTGTTTTTTTTTATATTATTGTTGCCACTGTAACTGGATTCTTTCTGTAGTGTGCAATACTTTTAATAAATAAATAAATAAGTAAATAAATAAGACAATAAATTTCACAATTTTTTCATTATATTGAGAAAGTTTACATCGTGAAGATTATTAAGTAACTTGCGGTGGTCTAAACTATGATCATTAGCTCCTCTAGGGATCTAACCTGGCTTAAAGCGACATATGCTTGACCTTTAGCAAAATTGCGCAAACTTAAGTCAACCACAGCTATATAAACAGCCTGTATAACTAACTAATGTTGACGAGCGCTCGGTAAAGTCATCAGACAAATCTTTCTCGCAAAACTAAAAAAGCCCACCAAGAAATTACACGTCGCAAAACTCAGTCCCCTGAAGCACGACAAAAACAAATGCAACATGTTAGAGATGAAAATCGAATTAGTAGACTTAGTAAACAAAAAATTCTGGCAGTGAAAACACCTCCAGCATTTGTCGCCTACTGTGTCGCACGCAGTCCCGAACTGACAATATGGTAACTGGTTGTTGTTGTGGTGAATTTTGAGTACTGTCATGTGTTTAGTGACACTCCCAAGGTTAAGACAAACCGATTGACGTAAGAATCATCAAAATTGGCCAAGGCATTTAGCCTCTAGAACGCCACATAGGAACAAACATACATACATGCATAGACTCATAAACACATTACCCCCTCTGCGTCGCGCTCGCGCAGTCGGGTAAAAAAAAAATCATTTCAAAACAAAATGAGAGAAAGATGATGTTTTTCATTTTCATTCAGTACAGTATTTTTTTTTTCAAAAATGTACATACCCTAAAAATGTAATGCACATCATACGTTTGAGTATACTAAACGTATAATGTGTATTATTACATTAAATACTGATTAATTAATAAGTATTGGCTTTTGGCTATTTCTTTTTAAGTAAGATCAGGCATATTGCAAAAAAAAAAAAAAAACACACAGCGGCATTTTGAAATTATTAAAGATATACAGTCAGGAAAATGGAATAAGTTTAATTGTTACATAGTAATAGATAGGTTATCGAGATACATTGTAACAATAAAAGCCCTCGTGTTTAGGAAGTATCTTATTTCTTTGTTTGAAGAGCAAAGCAAGAAAACATTTTATTCCACCACTTCTTACAAAGTGTACCAAGTCTTCAACTAATAATCAGAACATGTTTCTGCTATTTCAACTAAAATGGTATCGCAGAAAACAATGAAGTTATTTTCAGGCATTGGAGGAATGCGAGAAGGAGAGTGAAGGGGGAAGTAAGGTCTATTAACCGACACCTGCAAACTTTATCCCCGAAGAAATTCTTACGGTAAAAAAAGTATTATAATCCTTTGTTGCACTCCTGTTTGAAATTTTCTTCTTTTCCTTTCCTACTCCTGTTCGAAATGTGTGTCAAATCAACTGATTCAGTAGAGGTCTAGTATTTTAACTTTTTAAATGAACCATTGTAGTAAGCGAAAAAAAAAATGCCTTAACATTCTTTCATTTATTGCTCTTTAAGAATAGTTTTGTTGGGGGAAAAAAAGAACGCTTGAAAAGACGCCTTTTTTTCAGCAGAAATAAAATGCCTTATTGTGGAAATTGGGGTTAACTGTATCGTAACTGTTGGTATTGATATTATAAATGACAAATCATTCCGAAACAATTCCCAAATCTTTATTGACAATTTTAAAATATGTTGTTTTATGGGCAATTTGTTTTCTTTTTGGTGGTTTTCCTGCTTGTTTGAAGATCAGTAGCGTAGTAATAACAATAATTATAATTATGAGGAATTTTAATTGTTTTTACAGGGTGCGGCAAAAAAACTTGGACAAATTTCATCCCATCGAATGGAAGTAAACTAATTTCTTTTTAATGAATGTCTTTATTTATTTTTGTCTCTCACTTGAGTTAGGTAATAATTTATAACCTATGTCCTAGTTTATTTATTTTTTTCGGTTTTCTTCCAACTTCAAGCAGAAGATGTGCTATTTTAAAGTTATTTAACCAAGGGAAACAACAGTTTGTTTGCTGCTTGTGCCTCGGCAGACAGCATTTGATGCAATATGCCCTTTCAAGCAGTTTGGAAATGATAGTCGACGCCCAGGAAGTGTATAAAAACGAACAGTGAACATTTCGTTAATGGTCAGGCCATCCAACAATGAGTACAATGAAATCCTCGGGTTTCTATGAGAGAAGCCGTTCGTAAAACGGGGGAATATGTGACCGATCAGTGCGGCTAATGGCAAAAACAGGGTTCGAGCAGAAACTTGACAAGTTCAAAATAGTTCAGCTTTTTGCTGATGAAAACATGCTAGAAGCATTTGAGACGGGCCGCAAGTCTGCCCGTAAGAGATATCTTTCACTGATGAGCAGCTCTTTACCCTTCAACCTACCCATAACTCGCAGAATGATAGGATTTGGTCTATAGACACACCAAGCTCCTTTACGAATGTTAAACATCGCCAAAATCCGAAGTCAGGTTTCGTCTGTGATGGAATTAGCACAAGCGGCAAAACACCTCTGGTTTTTGTGGATGAGAGCGGTAAAATAAATCAAAAAGTGTACCATAGGGGGATATTTTAAAAGCGGTTGTACTTCAATGGGTCTAGGAGCACGTCGGTAATGGAGACTGAAAGCTTCAATTAGCCTCCTCCGCACCAGTTCATATTGCCAAAAGGACGAGAGTGGGGCAAGGTGCATTTGTTTTGACAAGATATCATGTGTAGAGTGGACGCTGTACTCGCTCGATCTTAATCCCATGGATTACACTCTATGGCCTATATACAGTCTAAGGCCTGCCCTAACATACGCAAAAGTTTGTACACTCCAAAGCAGTTGCTTTAGAGGGAATAGGATTGATTATAGGTAAAGGACTTGTGGTCCTCTTGGCTGAATATTTCCATAAGCGGTTGCAGCTCTGTATCACTTCAAAAGACGGCCAGTTTGAAAGCAATTAAATTTATTGTTTGCTCTAAAGGTTTACTCATATTATCATTTTTTGTGTTTTGCTAATATGTTTATTTTTAATAAAGTTACGTGGAAAATTGCTTGTCCAGTTTTTTTTTTTTTTTTTTTTTTTTTTGCCACACCTTCAATGAAACCAAAACTTTCAATGAAAGTTTTGTATCATTTAAAACAAAATTTATACTTCATGGGAAGAATGTAAAGACTTTTGCCTTCCTTTCACAAGGTTGAAACGAACCATGTTTCAATACTTCACTGGTGGAAAAAAGTATCAAATCTTTTATTCAGCAGCTTAAAAATTAAAAAAATTTTTTGAAGGAACTTTGAGACTGGAAGAAATATGTTAAGCATGTATATGAATTGTCCTACATTGGTGCGTAATATTTTAAAAGAAAAAAAATATTGCAACCATTTTAACTTTTATTAAAAATTTAATAAGCTGTAAATTTTCTCTTTTCCTTGTTTCCCATCCTTTTTGTATTTTTTAAATTCAGATCAAATATTGTACTAAACGTAAATAAAACGTTTCACTTCTGAAATTACTTTTAGGGTCGTGGTGTCAAAAAGAGCTTTTGCGTTACCGAAAAAGTCAGAAGTATTGCAAAAAGCCAAGAAAAGTTATGAGATTTCGATTCCCATTTATTTTCTTTTCATCTCACATTTATTGAATTTTTCGCTGTTTGTGGACACATATGCTGCGTTCTTTATTCGAGATTTTATTACTCCTTACTGCAAAAGTGCATTTGTTTTCCTGTAGCTCAATGTGTAGATTGATTACTATTGTTTAAGATATTGGGAAATGTTCATTATGAAAATTTTGTAAGTATTTCATCATTTTTAGACTAGTTTGAAGCAAAAGGGGAAAAAATATGAACGCACGTTGGGTAAGTTGGCACATTTATGACAGCCAATTAACGCCATATGACAATGCCATTAAAAAAAAAAGAAAAAATTTTGTTCAAGGTATAAACATGTTTTATTAAGAACGACATGTATATTTTGTTTCAGGAACCTTTAAATCAGTAGCCTTCAACCTTTTTTTATTAAGGGGATTTTTTTTATTTATTATGGAATGCCTTGCGGGCCGCATTGATGAAATTACATTTATACTTTAGTTCAGAGGAAGACAACACAAGTTTAAAATAAGTTTTCATACATATATATGTATAGATTGAAAATACCAGTGAAAACCGATACTTAGCACATAATGTAATAGACAGTGAGATATGATTAAGGAATACTGAAACTTGTTACAAAGCTCAAAAGTAAATTAAAACTATCAAAAGGGCGATTTTTTTTTTCTAGTTCTGTTAGAAAATTGACGTACCTTCCTTTTTACACCTACTACTACCCCTGTCCACATGGACTTTTATGTTTGAAGAAGAAATTCGAAGAGAATTCTCGAAATGAGTTTTAGAAACGTGTTTCTTCAGTTTTGACTTTATATTCGTTTCGGAGAATATAGAAGTTAGAGACGCAAGTAGTGCCAAAAGAGGATGTTGTGAATAGAGCATGAGGCTTGAATTAAAGATGCTATATTGAGAATACACTTATGGTGTTCCTAGAATATTGATTACAAACTTGATATTGATAATTCAAGGTCTTCCCATTACTGATTGGTACATGAGAAGCCTACACTACTTAGGGCGCTCAAAAAGTAGGGTACAGTTGTTGGCACATAGATTGCAGCATCAGGTAACAAGAGGGAAGTTTGCGCAGACGATACTTGAGTTCCACGGCTTCCAACGGCAGCAATTTCATTCGGGTAGTCTGAATCCAGGCCTATAAATTTTGCTCCTCTCTCCCTCCCCCCTCTGCAAAAACTCAGCAGAGTCCCTAACTGCCTGTTAGATTTCTAGGCCACTGAGAGCTGTGGGCCTCTTTACTACAGTGCGCCCCCCTCGCACTGCGAGGTTTGCGGGTACGTAGATCCGGGCCTGCTTGAATCGTTGCTGCGTAGTACAAGAAACAAAATGGTGTGATAGCTAGAGACTTACTTCGATGTTGAAGTCCGTTGAGCAGTACGTTTTTTGCTTGGAAAAAGGTTTAACTCTAGTTAACGGTTAAACGGTTAACAATTGAGCAAATTATTGTCCTCTTTCATGACAATGCAAGATCTCACAAGGCAAGCGCAACACAGCGTTTACCTCGCAGTTTTGGATGGGAGGTCTGGTAGCATGCATCGTACGATCTGATCTAGCGTCCTGCGACTTTCATGGCGTTTGGCAAACCCAAAGAACATTTAGGTGGATGGCAATTTTCCAACGATCACCAGGTTCAGAAAGCTGTTCTGAGCTGACTCCAGGACTAAGCAGCGGATTTCTATCGTCAGGCTGTCGAATGATTAGTGCTACGTTACGACGAATGTTCACAGCGACTGGGAGATTTTGTAGAAAAATATTGTGATATCTTATCGTACTGTATCACACTTCTCAATAAAGTTTTTTTTACTCACATTGTTCTGCTGTAACTTTATTTGAACTACCTAGTATACTATGCAGTATGAACAAATATGAGTCTCGTGAGGTCCAAGGACAGTGAGTTCAAAACAATTTTGTAGGCCAATACTAAACTGTTACTTCAGTTTTATTAACAAAACGTTCTTCCAACGCTACACTGGCATCAAAAAGTTAAGGTACAACCGGTTTTTTGCGTCTAATTTGCAAATGGATGAATGTAGAAACAAAAAGTTTGGAGGCTATATGCATTAAATGGTTTTTTATTGGATGCATCATAGAAATTTGTATAAGTGTATTGCAAAAACGATTTATGACAAAAAAAAAGCAATCTTTGCGGAAAAATCCATTCTTGAAGAAAAGAGAACACAACAGTGTTATGTAGTAAAATGTCAGAGAAACAATACAAAATTGAGTTCTAATAAGAAATGTGTTCCCCTCTAACTTGAATTTACTGGCGGCATCGATTTTCCATGCTGTTTATTAAGTTGTCGGACACCAGAATAAAAAGCGAAGACCAGACACAGAGTAAGCCTTGTTCCAGCTCATGTAACGACCTTAGAGAAGGATTTAAAGCATCAAAGTCCCAAAGGTGTTCTATCGGATTCAGGTCTGGAGATCGAGCTCGCTATTCCATTCGTCCCAAATCCTGATCCTCAAGATACTCCTCAACAATATGATATATGAACGTAGATATATGGATCAAGGATCTCATTTCGATATCTCACACCAGTCAGAGTTCCTCCATGGAACACATACAGGTCAGTGTGACCACGAGGGAGATTCCTGCCCAAACCATGATTCAACCACTTCTATAATTGTGGTCTTTCAACCATTTTGGATTGATGGTATCTATTGCGCTGTTCCCTCCATATCAGTAGACGCCCTGGGTCCAGGAAACATGTTTTCTTGCCCAGAATAAGCGGATCCTTCGGCGTGGTCTATTTAGGGGAACACACACAACTTTTCATCTTGCATAGAGACTTGCATTGTGAAGACGATTTCCCACCGTAGTAGCTGAGATTCTTCTTCCTGTTCCTACAAAGTGGTCTGCAACGAGCTGCGGCACCGTAGTGGTTCTTCTCCATCGGTCCGAAAGAACTAGAAAACGGTCTTCTGCAGGTGTTGTAGCTCGTGGTCGGCCGGGAACAGGTCTTCCGGACACAGAATCTTCGGATTGGTATGGATCCTAAAGTCACTGAGTAGCACTACGAGACACATTGAAACTTCTAGCAGCATCAGCCTGCGACAAACCCTTTCCATCCATCGAGCTGCCCGCCACCTTAACGAATCGGGTAAACGACGTCTCTGAGACATTTTCTAAACTCTATTGACTTTTGTCACCGAAACTGCCAACAACAGTTGAAAATTAACCGAACTTACACACAAAAGTACGAAAGCTCGATAGTTGCAGATTTTTTCTCACTCGTAAACATATGTTCTTTTCGATAAATAAAAGTGCTAGCCATTTTTTTTTTCATAAATGGACATAAAGTTCGTTATTATCATTCATGCAAACTATGCATTTTATTGTTACTGCCATTTTTTTTTATGGTGAGCTTCGAAAAACATGTTGTACCTTAACTTTTTGAGGCCAGTGTATTTCATAACGAACTCATTGAGGATTGTAAAACTAAAGAAAAAGAATAAAGATGAAAAAGGATAAAATTTATATTTCTTCGAATTTGTACGCTCGCTGTACAATCGGAAAATATTTTTAGATTTGGAAAAAAATTTTTTTGCTTTGAAGTTTTCACTATATGCAAATTTTCCTTCCTACAGCCAGAAAAAATACATTGATCCAAAAGTGGTTAAAAAAAATCAAAAAGAAATGGGAAAATCATTTATTTTGTTTGAATTTTCAGGATAGTTTCGCGATAGATATTATCCGACTTCAAAAAAAAACTTTTTTTTTTTATATTGTAATATTTCACCAATTGCAAAATTTTTCGCGATATAGGGACTCGAAAATAAAAAATGGTTTTTCTTCGATCCACCCAAATTAACATCTAATTGAATAATAAAAAAGTAATTCCTATTTCTTTGATCCCTAACATTACAACTTTTGCACATTTACAAAGGTTTTTTTTTTATATATCTCGAAATACCTAATACGCAATTTAATTTACAAGTTTGTGATTAAACCTTATTCCGTACCTATTTTACATAATAGTAAATATTATATTGTTCTTAAAGAAAGTTAATAAAGTTTTGCAACATAGCGTCAACTTCTGCAACCAGAAACCAATAAAATAAACTTTAGTTTTTTACTTCGTTGAAGATATCTTGATCTTTGAAGTCCATAACCTTTTTAAAGTGGTTTACACTGAAAGCATAATGCATACAGAATCCAGTACTTCAAACACTGCACTGTCTTAGAAAAAATAAGGAAAAACAAGAATTTCAAAACCTTGGTTAGAGAAATATTTGAAAAATCAGAAAGTCAAACGTCGTGCATTTACTTGCTCCACAGCATTAGGAATAAGTAACGGGGAAGATCACGTTTTTGAAAACAAGTAGTGAAAATTGATTTTATTTGGACATTTTATGCAAAACTGGAAAACGGAAAATAACTTAATCTTTGGTTATGCTCCGAATAAGCAACTGTTTTTAAAGTTGCTTGGTGCAGAATGAATTTTAAAACAGGTAAATAAAAGTCACTCAGCTTTGGAGGAATATCGTTTGCAAAAATATATTATTGGGAAACGATATTTTGACATGAGAGGATCGATTTTCAACTTGAAATAAATATAAACAAAAAGGTTGTGTTTATCCGTAGCTTCTGTTTATGTTATAGTTGCAGTTTGATATTATTTTTCCGAAAGTAATTCTAAAAATAATTTGAGACATTTTCCTGAAAAAAGCACAACTTTTTCCGACTTCTAATTTAAACGCAATGTCACTTCATAAAAAAACAGGCATGCCTCAACAATATGTAAAACAGTTATAAAATCCTTTGAAAAGTTAAGTTGATACTTATTTGTGTTCTAAGGTTGAAAATAATTGAATATTTTTATCATATCCTCGCAGCAATAAGTACTTCCAAATCAGAAAAGCAAAAGGGCTTGAACACTCGTGCAAACATGGATATTCAAGAGTACCCCCCCTCTTCGTACTGAATAGTTTTTAGTGTCAGCAAGGAATTTAAAGAGCGTATTTTTTCTCAACTTAAGCAACTACATATGTAGTATCTTAGGCTTCTCGTATATCAACTAAATGTGGTTCAAATACCCGTTTTACAGCGGGGTGTCTCGTCAAAGTCTAAAGATTGTATTTCAAAATCCAGGATACATAGAAATTCATCTAGCATTTTAATTTTGCTCATTCAACATTTTTGCTAGATCTAAGAAGTATTCTGCAGTTTTATCTAAGTGATAGAGCAACTGTAGTTAAATATTAGTGAATACAAGAGTTTTTCTGTGTGGCTTTTAAGTTTTCTTGTACGGTCGCTCAGGAAACCCATGAAGAACTTCGGGGTCGCACGTTCCCCAACTCAGTCATAAACATTTAATTTTAAAGTGAAAAAACCTCTTGGGATCAATTTCCTTGTTTTTAAAATCTGAAGCGATTTTAAATATTACACGATTTTTATTTCTTTGCTTTTAATTTTAGCCGTTGCTCTTGAACATGAAATTCATTGACCAGAATGCGCACAGATAACGCACTCAGTACAAACACATGACGAGAGAGTAAAATACAGTACGTAACAAGGTAAATAATAAATAGGTAAACTGTAAAGATGTGACAAGGTAGGGTAGATCGGGGGATTGCCGCCACCTGGGGAAACACCGCCATCCATGATACTTGAGTCAAGAAAATCGGTTAGCCGGTCTGACAGCTCCTGACCGGTAGCGAACGATGCTACAACCAATGCCCCAAGTCGATGGTAGCCATTGCGCGCGTTGTTTTGTTCTTACAGTGATGAACGAAACAAAGGTAAACAACGAACAATAAAAAGCTAAAGTACATGATGAAATACAGTAAAAAAACTAAAACTAGACAGCAATAATCAAAAAATATAGTAAGAAAACACTTATTTGATTAGCAGCAACAAATCTCCCTGCATCACAGGCGCCCTCTAGTGGCCAAAAACACGACAAAAGAAAATGAATAAATCTGTTAAGAAAAGGGGTAAGCAACTTTTTAGTTTTGAAAACTCTTTAGATGAGGAGGACATCGACGTCAAAAAGGTTTGTGGCAATGACAAAAATAATGACCTTTTTGATCCAATCGTTTAACGTTGGGCTATATCTATATGCAATGAATATGGAACTAACGAACTGTCGTATAGATGCACTTGCTGTGGCATGTGGGTGCATTAGGATGGTCACAAGGTACATGGGGAAAAATGGGGTCTTTTGCGGCGCCCCCCTAAAATGTGCCAATAGACTAGAAAATGTGATTTGGAAAGTTTCAAGTCATTTCGATGATATTAACACGTGCCGCAAAGAGGCTAAAGTTACGAAAAATGGCAATTTTTAGCAAAAATCGTAGTTTTTCATCTGTAAAACCAAAACTATTCATTCTAGAAACTTCGTTCTGGTCTCATTTTATAGGGAATATTATTCTCTTTAAGTCTAATTTCATCTAAATTCTTGTAACAATTGATTGAATATTATTCAGGATTTTTCAAGTCAGATCGTAGCTAATATCCTCAAAATCGTGTAAAAAGAACGAATCATTATCAGTGGCGTACTGGGTCGACAATATGTACCGGGAAAAACACTTGACCGGCGCCTTGCCCTATTTTCGTAACTCCCCCACCCCTCTCCTCCACCAAGCTTAACTCATAAATTAAAATTGACGAATTTCCTATCAGAGGCGTAGATAATCTTCAGCGCCCTCGGATAACTGAAGCTTTTGTGCCCCCTCGCGTTTGTCGAAATGAGAGAAAGTTTTTCTTTTTTTACTTCCTTCGGTGATGTTAGAAAGAGGGGTGTTCTGGGGGGGGGGGGTTTGGAGGGGAGGGTATGCTCAACTGGAAGTTTTTTGAAATTGAAGTCCAATACACGATTGTAGGAAAATCTTAGACAACGTTAGTAAACGGGGAAGGAATGAGGTTTGAGACTCTTAGAAATTTTTCGAAATATGTCTCAAATACGCAATGCAGTAAGCTATCTTAGGCGAAGTTAGAAGGGTTGGGTTTCGGAAAATTTCGCCCGGAATTTTTTCCATATTACAGTCTGAAAAACGAAAATTCAGACGTTTTTTCAGCAATTTTGGAGCAATGCTGAGTTCAGAAGTTCTCCTCCAGAATATTTTTAAAAACTAGGTTCTAAAAACAAAATTAATGATGTGGGAAATGAGTTGTTCAAAACTTTTTCTCCGGGGGAATTTTTTTTGAAATTAAAGTCCTGAAACCGTAATGTAGACCATTTTTGATGATTTCAGGGATGAAGATTGGGAATTCTCCTCCGATAATGTTTACAAATTCAAGTCCTAAAAGATAAAAAAGAGACTTTTTTTTAAATAATAATGGGTAGGAATAGAGTATGGGGCACACTCGCGGAAATTATTCAAAATTGAAATCCTAAATACGCCTTCGTCTGTCATACTTTGATGACATCAGTTGAAAACATGGATTTCGGGGACTTTCCCTAGAAATTTTTTCAAAATTGAGGTCTTAAATCGGAATTTTTAGACGATCTTTAATGAGGGTGAACATTGCGTTTGAGGGTTTCTCCCAGAAAATTTTTTGAAATTGAAATCACAAAAACGTAATTTCAGACTTAAGCTATCTTAGATAACCTGAAAGGAAGAAATGCAGATCAGGTACTCATCCTCGGCAATGTTTCGAAATTGATGTTCGAACTTCTAAAAATTGAACTTTAGACGAGGTCTTATAAATTTGTGACAGGATTCACGTTGACGGAAAGCTCTCCCACAAAACACAAGAGGAGGCTCTCCCACAAAGTTTTTAAATTGATAACTTGGAAACGCTGTTTTAGACGTTTATAAATGTGTGCTACAGTCGGGAGTGTTCCCTGCGCTGCCGCGAAGTTAAAAAAGTAGAGGGTGTACAGGGGTGGATACAAATATAGTTTTTTCAGGGGGCAATGTACAGTAAAAAGCAGGGCAGGACTGGACCCCTCAAAGGAGCGCATGATATTTCTGAACCTATTTACCCATTGTAGATGTATACAACAAGGGGAGTAAGGGAGGAGAAAATGTTTCGCGTGTCATTGCTCATTACTCACTACAAAATTTCTATTTGGGAGTTTTGGGGTATTTTTTTGGGGGAGGGGGAGTTGTCTTTCTTAGGATTATAACGTTTTTACCTGCTATCTTTTTTTTTTAAATTGATCTTAAGAGAGGGAATTTTATTAGAAGAGTAGTGGAGGGTTTCCCTTTTAGTGAGATATGTAACGCTTTAAAATTTAGGGGGTCCGGAGCTCCCCCGGAGGAAATTTTCAAAAAACGATGTAAAATTATCCATTTTGAAGCTTTATAAGGGGGAAATCGTCACGACAAAAATATCAGAAAATAAAATGGATCAACTAAGTTTTTTAAGGTATATACTTCAACTGAAAATTAAGATAACACACAGTAAAAATTGCTTTGGGGTCGACAAATCAATGGCTGCAAGCGACGAAGAGATAGAGCCACGGAGGAGAAAAGATAATACTTTGTTACCTCTGTTACATCGGCTTTCGGTGTGATTAGTCTTAGAACAGCCCTCCAACAGTGGCGCAATTTTTTTTTTCTTTTTTGGAGCACATTAAATTTCTAGAAATTGAAACTTTAAAAACGCGATTATACGCCATATTTATTGACTTTTGGTTAAGGAATGGAGCTTCAGGGAGTGACCCCGATCTTTTTTTTTCTTCAATAGATCGAAATCAATTATTCCTCCCCCTCCAAATTTTCGAAATTGAAGTTTCAAAGACGCAATTGTCGACAAATTTTGAAGATTTTACGAAAAGGAGGTTCTAGAGCTCTTCCCTGATTTTTTTTTCGAAATTATGGTCCTTAAACAGAAGGAATATTTTGTATTCAGGGGCTATTCCGTTTTTTTTTTTTTTGCAAGTGTAGTCAAAAGAACCTAATTTTATATAATTAGAGGAAGGTGGTTCGGGGACCCTTGTCCGTATATTCTCCTTAATTGACGTCTTAAAAACGCTATTGTAATACCATATTTTGTAACCCAAGAGCCGGTAAGTTTTCGAAATTAAAGCTCCAAAAACGCAATTTTCGAACTTTCTGGGCATTTGGGGGCGTCCCCATAAAATTTTGCGGAATTGAAGATTTGGAAACGAAATTTAAGATGATACATAATTCTTTCGGTGTGCGTGTGTGTGGGGGGGGGGAGCTTTGGAAGAGTAGCATTTCGTAGACTTTCTTATTTACAGTCGAACTAGGAAAGGAATGGGGGAGGGGGGATAATTAACTGACCAATAAAAAGTAACTATTGAATATTTTTCATTCAAAGATTTTTTAAAAATAAATTAAGATTTCCCCCGACAGTATTATTATTTTTCTTTTTTAATTAAAATCACTTTGTTTTCCCCAATACGTGTTATTCAATAATGAAAAACAGTTTTAAAAAAAATTCAACTCAACATTCTGGGGAGGGCTGTGAGCCCCCGCTTCTGGTTACACTGACTGAGACACTGCCCTCCAACCAAAAAATCTCTAATAATTGCATAGAAATTTTGCAAAAGGAACCTGTAAAGCTTTTATGACATTTCTACTTTAACTGATTACATGACTGATGTCATTGATTTTACTGCTTCTTTGAACGAATTAAAATAATACTGATTACCGATACACAATTTATAACATTAAATATTTCATTATAATAAAAGGAAAATATGATTATTTTGGATCTAAAATCTTTTTAAAAATGTGATTACCGTATCATAGTGTACAAGAAATTGCTCTTTTAATCAAAATTATTACCACATCCAAAGCTAAGGTAACATGGCTGAACATAAACATAAAAACGTAATATAATTTTATCTGAAAATAACGGAAAATCTATAAATAATTGTGAACGAATTTAACGAAATAAGTAAATGAGCTGAAGTCAATAATGGCAATTGTGGAATCAGATAAGAGAAATTATGAATTATCAATATATGTACATAAGGATGCTTCTTTAAAAGGAAATGCGGACATTTTCCTAAAAAATAAGTAAAAGGTTATCATAAAGTTTAAAGGAATAATTTAATAAATATCTTCACAATGATAAAAGTCGTCTCAGTTCTTGACTTCACAGAGTTCATCAATAACTTTTTCATTGTAAATTGTAAGAAGTTTCTTTTATATCCTGTCTTTTCAAAATTCAAGCTGGCAAAAACGGACCCTTCAAGAAACTATTCGCCTACAACAGAGCATAAAAAAATATCCTTAAAGACCTGAGAAAATGGGAGAAGGGGGCAGCCCGGATCTACGTAACCGCAGACGCCGCAGTACGGGGAGCGGGGCACACCGCAGAGGGACTCACGGCCCGAGAGACCAAAGAATCTTTCTTAAAATAAATAAAAAATGTGTGCTCAAATTTAAAAAGGTGAAAATATTTTCAACATTATTATAAAAATCAGGATATAAGCTCCTCATAATTGCTCAAAACTTGAAACAAATATTAAATAAAAATAAATTTAACATTTAAACAAATGAGTTCATAATTATGGTAGAAATATTGAAGCGGTCAAAAACAAACAACAATAGGGAAGTTGCACCTATTTAATGTTCATATTTTGACTATTGGATATTGTTAATTGACCCTCAAAACAAAAAAATTCACCATCGCCGAATTTTAAAACACCGTGATTGATTTTTAATGAATTTTTAAAAATCCACGCGCAAAAGTGCGCTCTTCTGAAACGTCACGAGCTTACGTCACAGGGCACTAATGGGCAGCCTTCCGCCGAAGATCCCTTGTTTTCGCTAGGGACATTTTGAGCGCGCTGATATTTTTATTTTTTAGAAATTCAATAATTCTTTTGAACACACTATGGAGGCCGGATTCGTTAAAGCACAACCTAAATAATCTTCCTCAAATAATATCAATGATGATATTCGTATATTTCCGAGAGGATGAGAGGTTTAATGTTCCAGACGCCATTTGACGTCACAAGCGCTATCGCAAAAAATTTTCCACCTATGATGTTCATACATGTTACTCTATCATATAAAAATAAAATTGAAAAATCGAAAGCTTCCCTATTACTCGTTTTTAAAAATTAGCGATTAAAGGATTGCCGTAAAACTTATGCACTTCAGAATTTCCAGGTGTCAGGATAAGAGAGTAGAAAAATCGTCAAAGGGAAAAAATATTTTTTAAGCGACAAAAAAAGAGGAGGGGGGAATCAGAGCAACGTGAAGTCTTCATGGAGGCGCCACGCCAGCGCCACGAAATTTGCAATTACTTCACTATAAGAGAATTATGAAACTATTGAAATATTCCGCGGTGCTCCTGAATCATAAATAACACTAAAGGGCTGTGCAATGCTGTTATTTCAGTTTTATTAATTTTTCGCTGTTAGTTATGATTAGTTATATCAGTGGCGAATCCAAGGAAGGAGCTACGTGTTTTTTGTGTGTGTGGCTGCAGCCTGCAGCCGCACTCCCCGCCCGCAAATTTGATGAAACCAAAGTTTTTGCTTTTCTTTTACTTCGTTGGAACCGACATCAAGACGATATAAAAAACTAGTATGTTGTGGCCATCACGAAACTTTCTTCTATATTTTTCTTTTTTTTCTGATCCCTCCCCATGCTTGACGAGGAAGCAATATTCCCAACAAAAACAAAATTACACATGCAAAAACTTGACGACCATCCCAATGTCTGAATTATTGCAAAAGCAAAGCAAAGAGCGAAAATTGAATGTTATTTTAAAAGCCTTGCTTGAATTAATTACAAATATTTTATTTGTTAACAAACATAAGATGGCAACAGTTAAAAATTTTAAATCATTGAGATAATATTTCCGATCATTTCCATACAATTAAAATCACGAGAAATACGCAGACGACAATCTATTACGATTTATCTTTCTTATTGTTGCATTAATAAAGCTATTTTTATTCAAAAAAAAAAAAAAAAATCAACACCTCTTGAAGCGATTGGCGTCAAAATTGAACCAAAGCCTGTTTACATATGGATTCACATATATTCCAAATTTCAACCAGAACGTAGCATTACTTCTTGAGATAGGGCACTCACAATGGAAAAAAAGAACGGGCGATTGCGCTACCCCCTTTTTATCTGTTGACACCAAAATAAAATCAGCTCTTATACCCACTAAGGACTACTTGCCGATAAATTTTTCTTTCATTCCGTTCATTACTTCTTGAGATACAACAGTCACAATTGACGGCAGAAAACGTTCTATAGCTCAACCCCCGTTTGAGCTATTGACACCAAAATTGAATCAGTATCTGTTCCTGTTAATGGCAACATATGGACCAAATTTTGTTTGATTCCGCCAGTTACTTCCTGAGGAATAGCAAGCACGCGTAACTCAAAAAACGTCCCATTGCTCCACCCCCCTTGGAGGAATTCGCGCCAAAAACCAATGGGCACAAGTTCACATAGAGGCACATATGTGTACCGAATTTCGTTCGATTTCATGCGGTAAATTTTGCTGTAGAGTAGCCACAAAAAACTGGTCACACACAGACGTGACACACATACACACATACACACACACATACACACACACATACACACAGACAGACAGACATTTTCCAAAAATAGTCGAAATGGACTCAGCACACCTCAAAACACACCTCAAAATTCGAAATTCGAAAATTTGCACGAATCCAATACTTTCTTCTATATATTATATATAGAAGAAAGTAAAAATTCCACCTCAGTCCCCCCCCCCCCTCCCGGACTAAAACCCTTGCCTTGCCACTGAGTTATATAGTGAAGGGCGCCGTAGGAAGGTTAGATGTTCAGAATAGGCGCCTTGGTTCACAAAATCTTGTAACCACGGTAATAGACAAAAATTTAAATGGAAAGATGTATTAGTTTCATTTGAGTTCAAGTCGGTGCTACTTATTGTACTATAAAAAAAAAAAAAATTCCTATGAAGTAGTACGATCGTCTAACTTGTTCATTTCACACAATAATTCTTATGGTAAATGGCGCCGTAATAACCAGTACAAAATCCTAAAAAAGAAAAAAAAAACTTAGACACCGGCGCACGAAGGACACTGGCGCACCGGGAATTTTCCCGGTATCCCGGCGGCCCAGTACGCCACTGATCATTATAATATAAATTGTATTGCTTCTTTTAGTTAATGGTTGTAGCCATCTTACAATGTTGAGCTATCAGAGGAAAAATAGCAATATTATCAGAAATATATGCAGTGAAATCCCGTTACAACGAATACCGATACAACGAAATATCTGTTTCAACGAAAGAAATTTTCAGCTCCGATTTGATTTCCATTACGTTGCTTGAATTTCATTACTATTAAAACCTCGTTACAACGAAGAAAATTTCTGTTAGTTTGAAGTTCGTTGTAACAGAATTTCACTTTACTATAGTTATGTCTCTAAACCTCAAAGCTAAAACAAACAACTGTATGTAAAACCTATGAAATTAGCTGTAGAGGCCATAAATACAGAACGTTGATTTCCTCCTCGGTAGTCAGCGCTAAACACCAGTTAAAAATCCCAGTCTTGTAAGGGTTTTCGACCCCCCAAAGAAAGGAAAAACTACGATTCCCAGGAAAGTGGCCTGTGTTCTTAGACGAGGACTTGTTAGGGCTTTCGTTAAAATGACAGTCATTTTATGGCTCCTTTCTGCAGTACAAACCTGCGTTTTGTGAGTACAGTTGTTACCTAAAAAGTTTTTGTATTTAGCATGTCGCTACCACATCTTAGAAGTTGGTTGTTGAAAGCAGTTTTGATTTGCAAAATAGGTACGTCCACTAGTCCTCAACCAGATATTTTTAAAGAACTTCAGGATGAATGTTATAGATAAGAGACAATTCAAAGCAAGTATTGAAGATTAAAAACAAAATAAGCAATCCAGGTGAAATTTCAAGCTTTCTTTTTGAGAAATAAAAACAGTAGCAGCTTAGGGATGCCTATAAGAAGTTCATTCTACTTTGCTTAACTTATTTAGGGAGTCTTTCTCCAAACAATGTTACTTTTCGAGTACCTTGCGCTATTCATCACACAAGATGGATGGCAAAGGTCATATGACGTAGTGAGAAGCAAAGGGATGTAAGTGGACTTTTCAAAGTTCCTCATAAAATGCGTTTAAAGTGCAGATCCTAGATAGGCCTTCATTGAACTTTTTTTCTAAATCATGCTACATAACAGTCCCTACCAGAGCTACTAGTACCATCTCTTACCCCTAAGCAGAGGAGACGTTCCCCTAAAATTTGTAATGATTATCTCGAAAATTTTAACTTTGTCAATTACATTCCTTTGCTTCTCACTGCCTCATATACTCTTTAAAAACATATCTTCTCAGGGATCAGCATTCCTGAATCGAGATAAAGATAAAAGGTATTGAAGATACTAGGTTGTTTTTCAACAATATTTACAGAAAAGTATGGTTTATTGTCTGCGATCCAGCTTTGGCCCCCAACCAAGATCTACAGTTAATAAAATTTTTGGTTCAATACAAAAGTATTTATGAAGATGATATAGGTACAGAACTACCTAAAATAATTAATCATATGTTGTTTGTACGCGTTCGCTTAGAGGGCGCTGCCACATCCCTTGCGACCCCTCGCGACTGAACTTTGACCCTCCGGGGTCAGTTGGTTTTCTCCTCTGAGATGAGGAAGGTGTTGTGCTTGGCCGCTGAGGCGGAATATGTATTTTACTCTTATCAAAATGTAATCATATCATATATCTAAGTTCAAATTAAATAACATAATAACTAATGCTCTCCCACTATTTACTGCTTCGTGAATTATCTTCATGGTGCCGATTACCCGGATACAGGACTTAAGTAAGGAATACTAAAAGGAGTGCAGGTGAGAGATTTCAAGTTATCTGCATGAAAAGCATCAATTTCTAATCAAAATGAATAATTTAGAAAAAATAAAAAAAAAACGTGCTTCAGTTAGAGCTGGAGTCTCACGCATTATATCAAAGGTTGAGCCTTTAATTAAACAAGATTCCAATTTGAATGAAATTGACCAGTTGAGTGAGCTTTACCAGTTACTGGAAGACAAAGGTAACACTCTTAAAGATCTAGACGCAGAAATTGATGCTCTAATTGTTGTGGAGAAGGACTATGAGGAGGAACTCATATCATGTGAGGAATATAACGATAGAATTCTTTCGTATAAATTTAAAATTAAGAACTGTATTCGTAGACATGGAAATAATGTAAATTCTGTAAATGAAAGTAGCTCTGCGAGTAGTGTTAGTTCGAACACGACTACTCATACAAATATAAAATTACCGAAGTTAAACATAGAAAAGTTTAATGGTGACACATGTTTGTGGCTGGAATTTTTCAACGTTTATGAAAGCGCTATACATTTAAATCCAACGTTAAACAAATTAGAAAAGTTCAGCTACTTAAAGACTCTTTTGTCTGGCCCTGCATTCAATTGTGTTTCCGGGTTTGCTTTGAATGAAAGCAATTACGATGCTTGCATAAATATATTGAAAGACCGTTATGGTAGAAAAGACTTAATAATTAACAGCCACATGAACAAACTTTTGAATTTGGAGCCAGTCAGAAGCTCCTCAAACATCCTAGGGCTCCGAAATCTTTACGATCAGTTACTAATCAATATTAGAAATCTAGATTCTTTAAATGTTGCGAGTGGCAGTTATGGCCACCTATTGAACCCTATTGTACTGAAATTATTGCCCGAGGATTTGACTCTAGAATTCCACAGAAAGCGAGCCTCTAAGGAAAATTTTGAAGTTACAGAATTAATAGATTTTATCAAAAATGAAGTGGAGTGTCGGGAAACCGCCAAGTTGATCAAAGGAGAAGAAAATATTAAAACGAGGGAAATCGCGAACCCTCAGTACAATACTTATAAAAGTAGAAACAGTAGAACTAAAAATATTTCGTCGTTTAACGCTGCAGTAAAAATCTTTTGCATTTTTTGCAACTCTGATAGCCATCCGACTTCACAATGCTTGAATTTTACGGATGAACAGAAAAGGCGAAAGATAAGGAAAGAATCTCGATGCTTCAAATGCTTTAGAAATTCGCACATAGCTTCGGCATGCCGTTCGAAGATACAGCCCTGCGAAATTTGTGAAAGTACTGACCATGACAAATTGTTCTGCAGCACAACAATAAACCCTGTGTTAGTAAATACTTCGGAAAATCAAACCCTTGTGTCTACTTCACAGTGTAATGTTTCTCAGAAAAGAGTTCTGCTACAAACATGTATAGTTAATGCTACGTCAAGTTTTCGATCAAAACTAACACGCATTTTACTTGATTGCGGAAGTGAAAAAAGTTTTATTACTAAACGTTTTGCGGATGAGCTAAAATTACGCTCCATTCGGAAGGAAAAGCTGAAAATCTATTCTTTCGGAAATAGTTTAGGTAGCGAAGAAATATGCGATGTCTTTAGAATGAAGTTAGTCAACAACGCGAACCCCCAGCAAAGCATTACGGTGGAAGTTCTAGGAACTGATGTCATATCAGGAACGTCTGTTTTGTCGCCGCTTGAGGCAGAAGACGTCACCCCGAATTCGACCTACTAAGCAAATTTTCATCCTGGACAAAATTGAAACGAGTCGTAGCATATTGTCTTAGATTCGCACATAACACCCGGTCGCCTTCGTCAAGATTGAGTGGATTTTTGTCAATCCATGAATTGGAGAATGCAACTAAAATAATTACAAAGATAGTTCAAGAAAGAAGTTTTGAAGAGGAAATTAAATGTCTAAAAGGGCGAAGGCAGCTTAATTCGCACAGCAAAATTTTATCGCTGAACCCATTTCTTGATAATGATGGAATCTTACGAGTCGGGGGAAGGCTTAGACATGCAAGTATTTCCGAGGAGCAAAAACATCAAATTATTCTTCCCAGAAAACATAGTATCACAGATTTAATTGTCAAGAGCTTTCATGAAAATCACCTTCATGGTAGTGTATCACTGACTGTTTCAGCAATCAGACAAAGGTTTTGGATAATCAATTGCAGAGAAGCTGTTCGGAGAATAATTTGGAAATGCATTAAATGCTTTAAGAATCGCTCCAGTACTGCAACACAAATTATGGCCGACCTTCCCTCTGCTCGTGTAACCCCAGCTAGAGTTTTTGCAAGAACTGGAGTAGATTTCGCGGGACCTTTTATGACCAAGTTTAGAAAAGGAAGGGGAATTCGACCGTTAAAGACATACGTTTGTTTATTCATTTGTTTCTCAACTAAGGCCATCCACTTGGAAACTGTAAGTGATCTTACTTCAGAAGCATTTCTGGCATCACTAAAAAGATTTGCCGCTCGCCGTGGAAAGCCGCAAGAGATTTTTTCGGATAGAGGAACCAACTTTATAAAGGCGGAAAAGGAGTTGAGGGAATTTCACAAAAAAATTTCATTGAATGAAAACGTAAATAAATATCTTACAGAAGAAGCAATACAATGGAAATTCAACCCTCCGTCCGCTCCTCATTTTGGAGGCCTCTGGGAGGCCGGAGTAAAACAAATGAAAGCTCACTTGAAAAGAACTGTTGGTGCACAAGTGCTAACACAGGAAGAATTTCTTACTCTTATAACTCAAATTGAATCGTGTCTAAATTCAAGACCGATCGTTGCAATTACGAGCGATCCGAATGATCTTAGCCCTTTAACGCCAGGCCATTTTATTATTGGAGCTCCCCTGACTGCCATTCCGGAACCTGACACTACTGACGAGAGACTGAGTTATACAAACAGGTGGAAGTTAACGCAACAACTTTTTCAAAGTTTCTGGAAACGTTGGCATAAGGACTATCTTTGCCAGTTGCAAGGACGTTCAAAATGGACTAGAACTCAACCAAACTTGAAAATTAATGATTTAGTTATAATTAAGGAAGATAACACACCACCATTAAAGTGGCGTTTGGGTAGGATTGTTGATTTGTTCCCAGGATCGGATGAATTAGTGCGGGTAGTGAAAGTTAAAACAGCTTTAGGTGAACTTAAGAGACCAATCTCCAAACTTGCCGTCTTACCCACATCGGACTAAAACAAAAATAGAGGGAAGAACTGTCACTATTATTGTATCCTTTTTAAATGTTTTATTTAGTTTGTTTTTTCATGTATGCTTTTAGAATTGTTTATCATTTTGTTCTCATTCTATTCGCAATGTTTTATGTCAAAGTTAATGATTAAGATTTTCATATGTTTAGTCTAGAGGTAATGTGTGTTATTATAATGTTAATTATTGTCTGCTGAGCTGGAATTTTGATATTTCATTTGATGTGTATGATTTCTCATAATTTAGTTTTAAATTGTTGAAATTTATAAAGTTTGATATGCAAAGTTTAAATTTAGAAGTTAAAAAAAAAAAAAAAAAAAAGGAAGTACCTTTATGTGAGTAATGTAAAATTGTGCATTACGTAAAAAAAAAAAAAAAAATAGGTGAGAAGCATGGAATATTAATTTTATGAACTGTAGTTCATCGCGGGGGAGGATGTTTGTACGCGTTCGCTTAGAGGGCGCTGCCACATCCCTTGCGACCCCTCGCGACTGAACTTTGACCCTCCGGGGTCAGTTGGTTTTCTCCTCTGAGATGAGGAAGGTGTTGTGCTTGGCCGCTGAGGCGGAATATGTATTTTACTCTTATCAAAATGTAATCATATCATATATCTAAGTTCAAATTAAATAACATAATAACTAATGCTCTCCCACTATTTACTGCTTCGTGAATTATCTTCATATGTGGTCCCTGAACTCAGAGAAGGTTGCACTTCGTTTTTTGATGATACTTTAGGGAGAAAATAAAAGATCAAAACAAAGAAGGCTGCAAAATTAAAATCCGAAGTAGGAGATAATGAAGATGATTGTGATGATAGGGATACAAAAGCACAGCTCAATCTGAAAGAAGCTTAATTTATTGGACAATGAAGTAGATTTTTTCATTTCTCCCCAAACTTTTTAAGAGATACAATTTTTTAAAGAGATTCAAAATCGATAGAAAGTTTTTAAATACTGTTTTTGATAAATATTGTAAAAACCAATATTATATTAAGGCTAAAAAGATAGTAAACAGTTTAAGGATTTTCAATGAATGGCACAGCTGAAACAGGTGTAAAACTAATTTATAACTAACGACAGTTTCTATTTCAAGTTACGTCCGAATGCAGGCATATTTTCCCACGTTCATCAAAATCTGTCATATCGAAGCCATTACCCCTTTAACTACTCAATGAAAAGTAATAACATAATGATGTATAATTTAACAGTGTAAGCAATAAAATGCATTAGATTTTTTCCTTTTCTTTTTTGTAATTTTAATTCTGTTTTCTCTTCTGAACTGCTTAGTTATTTTATTTTAAATCAGCAATTTGTTACATTTAATTTTTAAAATGCCTCCAAATGAAGCCTTTTTAATGGATAAATTAAAATCAACAAAGAGCAAATAAATGTAATTGACTATTGTGATGCTTTTAGATCTTTGCACGAAAATTCCTTATTGGTGATCTCTTCCATGATCTGACCTGAAAAATGCTCACTACCATTCCATAAATTTTGTTTAAAAAATGGATTAGATAACTCATCACGAGAATAAAATTTCCTATAAAATAAGACCAGAACGAAGTTTCTAGGATGAAAAGTTTTGGTTTTAAAGAAGAAAAACTACGATTTTTTGCTAAAAATCACTGTTTTTCGCAACTTCAGCCTCTTTGCGGCACGTGTTAATATTATTGGATTGAGCTGAAACTTTGCAAATAATGTTTTCTAGTCCACTGGCACATTTTAGGGTGGTGCAGCGGAAGAAATTCGAAAATCGTTTTTTTGTGACCACCCTAGGGTGCATCCAGAGTGTAGCGATGCTGAAACAACTGAAAACTACATTTATGATTTTTGTAAATTTTAAGAAAATCAGTTGAATTCAAAATACTGTTTTTTTCACTCGGTATAGACTAAAAATGTCATTTCTTTTGCTTTTCAATTGGGATTTTATAATGCTTATTGCACACAGGATTTTTAATAAATTTTCCTTCTAAGTCTTTTTGTCACATAGTCTAGTGGTGGGATTACTCAGGTCCGTGACAGGATTACCCGAGCTCCCTGGGTAATACTGCCACATTGCAGAGGTTAATAAATTGATGTTTTATGACTATTTCTTTTATAGATTTATTAATAACAAATTTTGTATACATTATTAAGAATGGCGTACAATAATCCGAAATATTGATCTTGCTTATTAAAACGATTTTTGGTCTGCCCTAAAATATGAAAAAAGGTAAAATGTAAAAATGTAATACAAAAGTATAAAATGTAAAAGCAAGTAAGAGGTTAATTAGGTCAACCATTTTGTAAGTCATTGTAGCTTTTCTGTGGTCTTGCAACATGATCTTTTTCTACATCATACTTTTATTGCCTTTTATGTTTTGAAAGCACGTGCAGTTCACTATTCCTGTTGTTACAAACAATGTTGGCTTAGGTAGTATTGAAAAACATCGAAACTGAACTTAAACCAGAAGAATATACATTTTTACTTTTCGCTGGAAACCTCTTCAAGGCTTTTTTTTTTTCGAAGCTCGAAAATTTCGAAATAGGTTACTAAAAACCGGAAACTACTTTCAGAATGGAGCACATCTCAGGAAGTTTTTCATTCAATTGCCTATTCTTAGAAACATATCACTCACTGAACGTAGTTGTATTCATACTTTTTTCTTCTCCTCTTTGATCAAAAAAGGAAGTTTTTTGTCCCAGAAAAAGAAGGTAAATTTTAGTCCTGAAAAAAGAAAGAGTTTCCTAAGATTTGTAAGACTGAAAAGTTTGTAAAAAAAGCACAATCACAAAACAACGTCAAGTAAGCACTTTTTTTGAGCTTTATATTGAAATTAATCAAAACAAAATGTTGCGTATAAAAATAAAATGTAATATTGCCTTAAAAATAATTTATTGTAAATTAAAGTTAAAGTTTTGAAATAAAGTTGAAAAGTATCAAACTTACAGAAGTAAATTGATAAACATGAATTTTTTACTTCAAAATCAAGCTCAGGTAACCACTTGCTAGCTTATTCTTAAAATTTTAATAACACGTATCGAAGATTTGCTTGAAAGGCAGTTTGACAGCTGCATTTCGATCAAACTGCCTATCGAGCAGTTGCCTATAACTGCTCGATAGGCAGCATAGGTAACTGCCTATCGAGCAAATCACAACACTGTATATCAAATTTTTAACTATGCCAATCTGTTATAGATGGCCTACAGAAGAAACCCTACAGTAAAACTGTAGCGGTGTTTCTTAACCTTTCAGCAGCTTTTGACCAGGTTTTGCCCCAAAAATATATCTATATTATCCATAACACTGAGATCAAAGGAAATGAGCTACTTTTGGATTATTGACTTTCTAAGGGGTACACAGTTTTCTGTAAAATTCCATCATGTGGTTTCTAGAGCACATAGGATGAGGGCAGGGGTCTCACAAGGCTCAGTCTTGAGTCCTCTCCTCTTCTTAATCTACATGAATACCATACACCCCAATGTACTTCCTGACACAAAAATTGCATGCTATGCGGATGATATAGCAGTCTGGCACTCTCACAAAGACATTAAGAAGTCTGAGAAAATCATGAACACAACGCTGGAAGGTATCGATACATGGGAAGACGCCCTTAAACTATCCATCAACACTAGTAAAACAAATTATTGCATCTTCTCGACTGATAGATGACACAAAGGCAACTTCAGTTTAAACATTAGCATCAAAGACCAAAAAAATCGAAAAAGCTGATTCTCCTACTTATCTGGGTGCGATTTTGCACCCAAAACTTCGCTTTACAAAACACGTAGAATATACGGCATATAAAGCTCTCGGAAGATTAAATATTCTCAGAACGCTATCTGCAACCACATGGGGTTCTAGATCTCGAACCCTGAAGAACACATACTGACTGCTCTATCATCAGACCCGTACTCGAGTATGCTACTTCAATCTGGGCTCCGTCTCCAACTACTACGAAACAACAAATAGATTGTGTGCGATTGTCAAATATTATAATAGGTGCCGTCTCCTCAACTAACAATGAAAAGATAGAACAAGAGAGTGATCTAACACCATTGGAAAGCAGACGCAATCTTGCTACTGTCAAATTCAAAAATAGACTCCGCAGCTACAACAACAATTATATCTCTTCCAGAGTCTTTAATAACTGGAATACTTTAACAAGGCTTAAAAGATCACCAACTCTCCAGTTAGATAGAGATATTCAAAGACAGACAAATCTAGAGCATCCATCGATTGATTTCCTACTGGAATCTCTTTTTCCAAGACAACCACCACCTAACAGGACCAGACCATTCATCTGAACTTGCTCCAACCATGCTCGAAAAAAGAGGATCCCATTCTACTCAAACAAAAGGGCCTTGAAACCATAGAAAAGCTTTCGCAAGAGAACCTAGCTGTTGCCTTTACTGATGGTTGCTCAGACATATTCCTAAATGGAGGTGGAGCAGACATCCTTTTCACTCTTTCAAGCGGAAAAAAATTCAATCTTAAAATTAACACAGGATTAATTTCCTCTAATTTCACCAGCAAACTCTTGGCGATCAAGGAAGCTATAACTTTTTACGTAACTAATTATCAAGCTGTGGATCTTGCTGAGGGTCTAGTTGTCTTCGCAGACTCTAAATCAGCCCTAGAAGCCATTCGAAATGGAGAGAAAAACATCACCTCCACCATAAACAACTTGCTCGATCGGATGCATTGCAAAGAGAAATCTTGCGTGTTGCAGAGGATAGCGGCACATGTAGGCATCGAGGGACTGAGTGTGTGGACGCCCTGGTTAAAGAGACACGTGGTCTTGACCAACCTCTCCCCACCATCACACTTGCAGATGCGATCGCAGTGGCCAGATGCAGACTTCTAAGCCAGCCCTTAAAAAAACCTTTGATAACCGACTTCGGCTTCCCGAGAGACATCACGACCACACTCGCCCGACTCAGAACAGAGCATTACAAGGGAATGAAAATACTTCCTGACGGGACAAGAACTTATCCTTACTGCAAGAACTGCCTATAGACCCAACTTACGCCAAGACACATCTTTGAATGCCCAAGCTTCACTGCAGCGATCTTGAAACTCGGCTTGTTACCAGACAGAGATCTGCTGCAGGAGACCCTCTACAGTCCTGAGGCACCGAAGCTGGCGGTTGCGGTCCTTCGGACCTTCGACAATATTTAGTACAATCTATGGACACGACATCATCATCATATAATACTACTAATTAAACCTTAAACACATTCAAAAATTAAAGTAAACTATTCACGCACAATATAATACAAACAAAAACTTAAAATGAATGAAAAATCCTAAGTTTAAGAAGTTTCAGATAAAAGAGAGTCAAATATTTAAACTCCTTTAAGTAAAATGGATGAAAGTTAAAGAAAAATAGGTTTCTTGATCGCTATGCAAAATAATTAAAAAAAGCCAAAATGGGGAAATTATCTTAAAATTAATCAGGTACATAGCAAAATATGATTAATATATAATTTTTCAAAATCGTGATTTAAAAGAAGTAAAACACATATTTTAAACGTTTTAAAGCTTTTAAAACATGTTTTAAAAATTGTTCAAAGTTTTTTGAGAAAAGTCCTAGTTTCAAAATTTTCCTTTTAACCTTAGTAAATCAGTCATAATTATTCTATCGTAAGTGTAGCAATAATAGACAATCTGCTTTGATTGGTGAGAAGCAAGTCTAAGAAACCCTAACGGAAAAAGACGCAATGATAGGTGATTGGTCAAAACACTTTTCTACAAGTATAGAAAAAAAAAAAAACACCCGTTGTTGTTTTAGTAAGAGAAACTACTCTACTAAACTATTAACTATAACTATTCCTTTTTAGTCCTGACATTTTTCTTTAAAACGTAACTCTTATTTCTAGATGGCATTTTGCTGAAAACTATGTATAATTTTTGTAATATGATGAATTTTTGTAGTTAAAAAAAACATTTAATAGTTTGTAAGTGATGAACAGCTGTCGGAATTTCGGTCTGAAAGACTATGTGACAGTGCGATAAGAATCACACTGCCACACTTTTAATATCCTTCTATTCCTGCCATTCCCGAATCTATTTTTTCATGTTTTCACATGTTTTCATACAACGCTAGCGAGAACGGTATGAAATCCCCTTTCGAAGAAGATACTATTTCACCCTTCTTCCCTTCGCGCCAACTAGGTTCATTGACCGCGCATTAATACACACTATTACACTCACAGAGCGTCCCTGCCTTATCTGCCGTTATAATAATGCGCCGCGGTCGGAAGACACTATACCATTTTCCTTCACATACAATATATATAATTTAGCCCAATTTTAACTTTGGTTTTGATTTTTATCATGGATGGCAGATGTATAAAATAAATAGAACCAAGGAGATCTGGAACTCTTTCTTGACGCGTACTAATCTTCAGCACTGTTGAATCGAAAGAGGGAACACGTCAGGAATTTGCTTTATGAGTTCAAAGCTCAGTTTGTCTTAGTCTAGCGGTGTTCGCGGGGTTTGCCTTAAAAGAGAGGTTATATAGAGACACCCCCAACGGTTTCAGAAGAGTTTTTAAAATTTTCGTCCGTTGCGATATAGCGATGAAGTATTTACAACCCGGGGCTGAACTTAGTGTCCACGCCCGGGTATAAAAGGAAAATCAAATGTATATAGTTAGTTGTACTTAGTCTATAGTATTCCAGTAAACGTCATGTCTTCAATTAGGTAAAAGCTTCAAAAATTAACCTCATATCTGTGGAAGTTAAAATGATTGTTGGAATCTACAACCCAACTATGAAATAAAGTCATTCAACCAGTTCCTGTGATATTTACTAAATTAAGGATAAAAGAAGACTATCAACAAGAAATCACCAGCAAATCAATCTTTAACTACGATATGAGAACCGACTAAAATGCTGAATTATCTACCAACAAGAAATTCCCGGCAAATCAATATTCGACTACAATATGAGAACTGACTTAGACGCTGAATCATCTCCATGCCTGGACTTTGACAAAAAAATTGAAAACCACTAACAGATAACGTTTGAAATCACCGTACCTATTCCCCATGCTGCAGCGGGCCCGCATATCCAGTAGCGTGAATAATCTTGTTTACAATTAATATTTGGGTACCCATTAATTACAAATAGATAAATTTATATCATCATCAATGTTATTTTATGATTAATGAAGGTTACAATATAAGAAAGATTTAAATCAATTTTTGATACAAATTTCAACTGTTTCCGTTGTTTATATTTTCAATCGGCCATTAACGCAATGTAATCCACTATAAAATCAGAATATAAAATATCAACTCGGCCATAAATGTTGTATTAATAAGTATATGTTCATATTAAATATTTGTCTGTAATTTATGCTTCATGTGTTATTTTAGTGCATGTAGTATTTCCTTTGATAACCAACCAATCTATAGTTCCAGCAGAAATCATATATATTTTATTATTGCATTTTAAGATCCAATCAATTCAGTAGAATTCAGTGATATATTTTTCCTCAACCTTCTTCTAAGCACCACCATCACAGACTAAATATCTGATTATTATAGGAAAACGTGACGCGGCAAATTATAGATATTGTCACTTAAAAATGTATTTTCACCCTTCAATTTCAATACTATATTTTTTTGAGTTAATGTAAACTTGTTTTGGCCAACATACTGCAAGCGGACTTAATATGACTCACTCTTCTAACATATTTGACCCGTTCAATATTAAAAATCGAAAAAGTTATTTACAGCCTTCCAAAACAACCAATCATGTTGCTACAAATTCTGGAAATAGTAGTTATTTTTATGATTAATTTGTTGTAATCTGGCTAAATTTGGCGTTTATTCCATTATCTTTCATCTAAAATTGTTTTAGTAACATAACCTGTAAATAGTTTCTCGTAATGAATCTACATCCCCCTTACATTCGAATGAAGTATATGATCCCTCCCAGATTTGCGGATAGAGTAAAAAGAAAATAGAAGAAATTGGTAGAACAAGGTGGGATTTTCTGGATATTTCTTTGCTGAGTATAAAAGCAGTGTGGTATTTCAATGAGAGCTAGTTTTGCTTGTGAATCGTATCAGCCGTGCGCTGGAGAGCATGTATTTAGCTCTGTGTGTGTTAGCCTTTGCGCTGTGTTTTTGCGTATTTTGAAGTAAATACGTGCGTGACCGTTGAGTTTACGGTGTTAATTGATATTTGCTTAATTTTTGATGATTGATTTGGCAGTTGTAACTACATTTCCTGTACATAGCTGCAAATAAATTTCCGGTGCTCTTCTTAAGAACTGTGTCGTCATTCAAAGAAAGTTTGAAGTTGCACCGAACGCGTAACAATATTCATTCGGTATTACGAATGAGTGTTGCAAATTTGACGTCAAATAGTCATAAATTCGTTCCTGAAAACATTTTGAAGCAGCAATAATCTTGTCTTTCCCCTTTTCGAGTTTCTTCACAAGGTTATTAAAAAGAATTAAATACATTAAAATTTCATGTGTGTTCTGACCCGCGAGATTCATCTTAGTAATACGGTGCGACCAGCGAGCAAACAAAGTTTGGGCACAAATGATGTAAACCCTCATCACTATAAACTTTTGGATTATTCTGACCATGATAATTTTTATTCATGAAATATGTACGTCCAAGAAAGACGGCACGTTCATTTAAATACCTACTTCGCACTTATATTTTGTTAGAGTAAACCTTTTCCCGAAAAGTGAGAAAATATTCTGTTATTTTAGGTTTAGGTTGAACATGCGAACACTTAACTTAAAATAGAAGCAACATTATTATAAATTTTAATTTTAGGGAATAAACTTAAAAAATTAATTAACATCTTCTGAAATATTTTTGCCCTCGTTCATAGGCAAACAAGCTGTATGGTTTAGTTGTGCTGATTTTTTTTAACGAGATTTCGTCGTTTTGTTCATTAATTTATATTTTAATCTTTAACCTTTATTTCAAAATGTTAATTTTAGTGAAAATAAGTGCTTCAAAACTAATTATTTTTAGTGAAATTACTTATTCATTTGAATAAAAGGAACTTGAGTGAAAAAAAAATCTAAAGATAATTTTAATAAAAATACATTGAAATGAAAATGCTGGTACTCTTTACTTAGAAATTAAACGAATAGACACATTATTTGCTATTAGGAAGAAATAATTAATGAAACACTAAAAAGCGTCTTTTGAATTCACATAATAATAATAATTTAAAAAAAACATTAACTATAAATTAAAATTTACGAGGGAAAAAATTAGAAATCACAATTCTTATTTTATTTCTATCATGACAAAATAACAGAAACAATTTTCTCTTTTGAATTAGGAAAAGCAAATCTTCTCAATTCTTGTCTTAAACAAACATTATAAGATAAACATCTTTTCAAGATAACCAATTTAATTCACTTTTTTTTTCCGGCGGATGAAACCTTTCGTGAATTCTCACAATGTTTAGGAAACTCAAAACAGTATTTTTGGATTAAATATTTTCGCTTAATTAAAGAAGACTTTAAATGGAATGAAAAAAAAAGATTGTTTGATTGAAAGAAAGTATTTAAAATTTTGCTAATTTCTAGTATTCTGTACTTAAGGATGTAAAATGGCTTTTCTTACAAACGTCCATTGTTTGTTGCCAATTTAAATCGCAAAATCAAAAAAAAAAAAAAAAAAAAGAAAAAAAGAAAAGAAATGCAACATTTAATTTGTTTTTGACAAATTAAAGGTTTCAAATAAAAGATGGTAAGTAGATTTTTGAAAAGATTTTTCAATTTTCTGGAATGATCTTTTTATCTAATATAGAATTTATATGCTATAAAAGTTTCAGACTATCTTTTCCGATTTTCATTTACTGTAAACACGGGCTACTTTGGCCCACATTTTTGAACATTTCTCATTTTTTACTTCCTTTTACAAAAAAGGAAGTATTGTATTCGCGAAAAAATTTTCACTCAAAAATCGCCCTTAATTTCCATTTTGCTCACCCCCAAATGAATGTTGAGTTTTTTTTTCGATTCGACCACATGCGGAAAAGTGCCTAAGAATGTATAGACACGCGAAATATCCATTTTGACCATCACCGAGGTAATTACAACGACTTTTCTCGTGACGTCTGTATGTATGTGCGTATGTGTGTATGTGCGTATGTGCGTATGTGCGTATGTATCTCGCATAACTCAAAAATGGTATGTCCTAGAAAGTTGAAATTTGGTACATAGACTCGTAGTGGGGTCTAGTTGTGCACCTCCCCTTTTGGTTGCTTTCGGATGTTCCTAAGGGGGTCTTTTGCACCTTTTTGGGGGGAAATCATTGTTAATTTCGATGTAAACTCAAGTGGCGTTATAATTTGTCGGACACTTGGCGATATATCGCCAGTCTTTTGGTCGCCAAGTTTTGTCGCCAACTTGGCGACAAATTTGGCGGAGGTTTTTTTTTTTTTGGTTTCTATTTGGCCATTGTTGGTGATATTTAGAGAATAAATATTGAATCACATTAAAATAGCGAATAATGGGGAAATGACATTAAATTGGAGTAAAAGGAAGTCATGTGATGCACACATCAGCTCGTTTCTCAATAATTTTAAAACTTCTTATTTCTAAGCTGTGAAAACCTTTTTTGCACATCTAAAGCACTTTAAATTTGATTTTTGAACAGTTACTATTTTGTTTCAAAGTGTAATTACTATTTTTAATTGTTTTTTTATTCGGGCCAATGTTACTCTTACGCTTGATTTAGTTTGGCTCAAAATGCTTTTTTCTATTTAAAATCATTCTATAACTAACTAGAGCCAAAGAAATGAATTTGTTCATACGAAATCCAATTCTTTTTGAAAGAAAAGTACATTTTACTAGAAGTTTGAGCTACACATAGTTGTTTTATGGAAACTTTATTTTTTTTTTTAATGTGTGTGCATGCCTAGTTATTGTCTCACAAATTGCCGACGAAAAACAGTCATCTTTTCATTAATTTCGGAGGTTGAATATATTTTTTAACGTAGCACCATTTATAAAACAAAGGAAAGAATGATTGTCGGCCACTTTAAAAAGTTGTCAGTGCATTCAATGCTTTCAATATTATTTACTTCTTCTCTCACGTCAATAGCTATCCCTGAAAACATGAGTCCATTCCAATCTAAAACAACAAAATTTTCTAAACTATCGAACAAATTGAACAAAATTTGTAAAAAGTACATGATGTGGATCGCCTTTTTTACTTCCTTTTACAAAAAAGGAAGTATTGTATTCGCGAAAAAATTTTCACTCAAAAATCGCCCTTAATTTCCATTTTGCTCACCCCCAAATGAATGTTGAGTTTTTTTTTCGATTCGACCACATGCGGAAAAGTGCCTAAGAATGTATAGACACGCGAAATATCCATTTTGACCATCACCGAGGTAATTACAACGACTTTTCTCGTGACGTCTGTATGTATGTGCGTATGTGTGTATGTGCGTATGTGCGTATGTGCGTATGTATCTCGCATAACTCAAAAATGGTATGTCCTAGAAAGTTGAAATTTGGTACATAGACTCGTAGTGGGGTCTAGTTGTGCACCTCCCCTTTTGGTTGCTTTCGGATGTTCCTAAGGGGGTCTTTTGCACCTTTTTGGGGGGAAATCATTGTTAATTTCGATGTAAACTCAAGTGGCGTTATAATTTGTCGGACACTTGGCGATATATCGCCAGTCTTTTGGTCGCCAAGTTTTGTCGCCAACTTGGCGACAAATTTGGCGGAGGTTTTTTTTTTTTTGGTTTCTATTTGGCCATTGTTGGTGATATTTAGAGAATAAATATTGAATCACATTAAAATAGCGAATAATGGGGAAATGACATTAAATTGGAGTAAAAGGAAGTCATGTGATGCACACATCAGCTCGTTTCTCAATAATTTTAAAACTTCTTATTTCTAAGCTGTGAAAACCTTTTTTGCACATCTAAAGCACTTTAAATTTGATTTTTGAACAGTTACTATTTTGTTTCAAAGTGTAATTACTATTTTTAATTGTTTTTTTATTCGGGCCAATGTTACTCTTACGCTTGATTTAGTTTGGCTCAAAATGCTTTTTTCTATTTAAAATCATTCTATAACTAACTAGAGCCAAAGAAATGAATTTGTTCATACGAAATCCAATTCTTTTTGAAAGAAAAGTACATTTTACTAGAAGTTTGAGCTACACATAGTTGTTTTATGGAAACTTTATTTTTTTTTTTAATGTGTGTGCATGCCTAGTTATTGTCTCACAAATTGCCGACGAAAAACAGTCATCTTTTCATTAATTTCGGAGGTTGAATATATTTTTTAACGTAGCACCATTTATAAAACAAAGGAAAGAATGATTGTCGGCCACTTTAAAAAGTTGTCAGTGCATTCAATGCTTTCAATATTATTTACTTCTTCTCTCACGTCAATAGCTATCCCTGAAAACATGAGTCCATTCCAATCTAAAACAACAAAATTTTCTAAACTATCGAACAAATTGAACAAAATTTGTAAAAAGTACATGATGTGGATCGCCTTTTTTACTTCCTTTTACAAAAAAGGAAGTATTGTATTCGCGAAAAAATTTTCACTCAAAAAATCGCCCTTAATTTCCATTTTGCTCACCCCCAAATGAATGTTGAGTTTTTTTTTCGATTCGACCACATGCGGAAAAGTGCCTAAGAATGTATAGACACGCGAAATATCCATTTTGACCATCACCGAGGTAATTACAACGACTTTTCTCGTGACGTCTGTATGTATGTGCGTATGTGTGTATGTGCGTATGTGCGTATGTGCGTATGTGCGTATGTATCTCGCATAACTCAAAAATGGTATGTTCTAGAAAGTTGAAATTTGGTACATAGACTCGTAGTGGGGTCTAGTTGTGCACCTCCTATTTTGGTTGCATTCGGGTGTTTCTAAAGGGGTCTTTTGCACCTTTTTGGGGGGAAATCATTGTTAATTTCGATGCAAACTCAAGTGGTGTTATAATTTGGCGGTCACTTGGCGATATATCGCCAGTCTTTTGGTTGCCAAGTTTTGTCGCCAACTTGGCGAAAAATTTGGCGATTTTTTTTTTTTTTTAAATCTGCTTTCAATGTGGCCATTGCTAGTGATATTTAAAGAGTTAGAGAGAGAATCCCATTAAAATTGCAATAATAGGGAAATAGCATTAAATTGGTGTAAAAGGAAGTCATGTGATGCACACATCAGCTCGTTTAGATCTCTTGTAACTCTCAATGCCTCTTTATCTTCCACAATAAAAGCCGTGTAACTGAGCTGCTGAAATTGAGGCTCTTATCCCTCTCTTCATCCCTTGATCAGAAGTTCAGGTTTCCAGGTTATTTCCTGTGTTTCTCCTGTTTAAAGTTTTACTTTTAGCTTTTCTTTTCTTTTCTTTTCCCAATCTCTCTGATGGATTTTTAAAAGTTTTTATGCTGTACCCAAGTAAGTCGTAATTTTTAGGTTAGGAGATGTGTTGTTGTAGTGAAATTTAGAAAATAAAATCTTAACGAAAATCCCCCCCCCCCCAAAAAAAACTACATAAGAGTTCTTTAGTTCACTTTATATGTTTAATGTTGCTAAAAGAAAATATACTTGCTTCCGCTTGAAGGTAGGTGTCGAAGTTTGTCTTATTAGTGGTAGTAGTTACAGAAATACTCCCTAGCATCTTATAAGAACTAGCAGAAAAAAATCCCCTCTAACATATTTAGTTAGTGGCTGTATATAAATGAAAGTTTAAACCAACATCGAGAGCAAGATTTTCCGAATTAATAGATGATATAAAGCTCAAGATTAGCGGTCGCTAGTCAACAACGGGCCACCATTACATTGTAAATGGACACCAAAAAATCAATTCCGAGTAGCCAAAAGGGGCAGCCAAGTTCCCAGTAATGGAAATAGCACAATGATTTCCGGAGTTGTTCTGTGTGGTTTAAACTAGTAATTTCCAATGTGGGTTCCGCTGAAGAATGGGAAGGGTTCCGCTGCGAGTTAGTCTGTTGCATAAATTTATTACTTTCCACAAAAATTTCAGAAAAATACAAATAAACAGTATTAATTATTTTAAATGATGAGCAGAAGCAATGATTGAAGTAGTAGTCATCAACTGCCACAGTACAGAGTGCGGAGAAAGTTTCCACAATTTTATTAGATATTTTAATAGGTTGAACTAACACATAATTCAACAAATCAACAAATTAAAGCAATAAAAACTCTTTATTGAAACAATAATAATAACATTAAACAATAAAATTATAACAATTGTTCAAAATTAGCTCCTTGAATTCAATACATTTACGGAGCCGCAGTCTGAAATTGCCGACGATGCTCGAGCCCGCATCGACCGTAATCTCATTCCAGGCATTTTGCAGTGGTTGAACGACCACTCCGTGGACGGTCGGCAGTCCCTTCAGTCTCCTTATAGCGTTTCACAGCGTCATAAACTATTTTACTCTTGAATCCAGTCGTTCGAATAATATCGGCTGTTTTCATTCCCTTCTTGTGTAATTCAACGACAGTAACACGCACATTTTCACGATTCATAGCTCAATAACTCAATGAACTAACAAAGAACAAATGATTAAACCTCAAGTACTTTTACTGCCAATTAACAATATGTGCCAAATAAATCGCCAACATACGATTTTAACGCCAAAAAAAAAAAACCGTTTTAAACAAAATTGTGGGAACTTTCTCCGCATTCTGTATTTTGCATAGCAAAGTCAATTTTTCAAAGAAAGTCCCCTCTCCCTTTGTCACAAGCTGTAACACTTCATCTTACCTGCTACACACTTAGTCATCTGTCCCGCTATTTTTCATGAACATACACCTATTCTTATAAAAAAAATGCGATGTCACACTTCTAATTATCCCCTTCCTCCCTCCTGCCACAAGCTATCACAATTTCACGACCCCCCCCCCCTTTTTTTAAAGCGTGGCATCATTTGTGAACAACCCATTATAAGAAGAATACTATAATTGAATGAATCACGGCGTTCCGTAGCTAGGAAATGTAAAGCGGCTTCGGCAGTAGTTTCTGGCAATATTTTCGACCTGTAGCATGCGAAAGAATAAGACTCCATTAATCAATTTTCACATTTCACATACAATGCAAGTATTATTTCAGAGAAAAATGACATTTTGATTCATCTTGGCTTTTTACAGAGTTTGGTAATGGAAAGAAAACTGGTAAACGTTTTTTTAAGTTATAGAAGCAAAAAATAAAACAATATTGGTTTTAAAGCGAAAAATATCAACGAGGATAAATTACGATTTTGTAAGTTATAAATGGGTGGTCATAGTCTCGACTGTATGAGGTAATGGAGTCTGGTGATGTTGTTCATTTTCGTGAGTTATACTCGGGGGAGCTTCATTTAGAGTTATTTATGGATGGTCATAGTCCATGATTTACAATTTAACAGTGCGCAAACGGAGGGTAGGATAGGGTGGGGTAAAATGGGTAGTTTTTGAACTATCTTCATATTTAACGTTTTCCAACAACAAAATCGTTATATTTTTATTTCATTCTGGCATTAGACTCATCGTAAACGTATTCAAGAAATTTCAGGAAACTTTCTAAATTTCGAATTTACAAAAAATAGCCCCAAATCTGCTGACTAATTTTACCACATGATAGAGTAAAATGGGTCATCATGTGAAAATAATGTTAATTTAGAATATTTGTGGACCTATTTATTAGGAGAGTAACTGTAATTACCAAACACGAAACCAAACGCCAAACAAAAGCACGAAACTGCAGTCCTCGGCTGGAATTGACTGAGCTGGCGGTATATTTCATATATTTCCGTCTTAGCCCTGGTTATAGGGCGGTAACTTACTGAATAAGGCATAACTGTGTTCGTAGTCCATGAGGGCTGGATCATTGGATGAGCATGGGCCCCGTTTTGATGTAGTTTGAACAACAAACAGTACACACATTCATCCCTAGTAATGAAAGGTATTGCTTTCTGTTTAATAATGTGACTAAACACCTCAGATTACGCTAGTTTTTCTTTCTGTGACAGTACGGTGTCGCTTTTAAATAAAAATTGGAAGATTCAATATGTACCGCCCTATAGCCAGGGCTAAGGCAGAAATATATGAAATACACCGCCAAGCTCAGTCAATTCCAGGAGGACTGCAATTTCGTGCTTATTAGCACTCATCAGCCCGGCACAGGAAGTGAATGAGCTGGAGGTGGAAAACCTCTTAAGGAAGCCAAGAGTGCCAAACAAACTGGTAGCTAATACAGAATTAGCACAGACCAGACGAGTGACCGAAGCACCAGCTCGTTCACTTCCTATGCCGGGCTGATGAGTGCTAATAAGCACGAAACTCCAGCCCTCGGCTGGAATTGAATGAGCTGGCGGTGTATTTCATGTATTTCTGCCCTGGCAATGGGGCGGTACATACTGAATATACCA
>NW_026557958.1:0-54054 GCF_026930045.1 Uloborus diversus | reverse complement strand
CATTATAGAGAAGTAATAAATTATATTGAAAATAAGGGTTTTTATTTCTGAATATTGAACAATTTCCCATAGCAGGCTGCTATAACCGTTACGGCTTAAATGTCCACACATGTTTCTCTTTTAATCGAACACTTAAAATTCAAAAGCATAACCAGTTGAACCGAGTCCATTTTTTAAGTGTAATTTTTCGAACGTATAGACAAAATGTTTTTTTTTTCATCCGAAAGCAGAGGAGTAGAAAATGATTTAATACTGATGAAGTTGATAATAATTTTAATGTTTTACATCGTATTCGAATAAATAATTAAAGTTTTACTGGGTGAATCTCGTAATTTTAATTTGGCGCAAAATGATTTCATTTGTACAAAAGGTCGAACACTGCTATTAGAAAAGTCAACTTACCTGAATGATAATTGTAGCCTGCATAAAGGAGTCGAAACACCAAGTAGCATTCCCACTGCATTTATTTTATTACGTGTGTTATCTGTTGTATGTTATGATTACATGTAATGCGTAATATTAATGTAAATTTGCTATTATGTCGGACAGCCCGAGCTTGCCCGAAGTTCAGATAGTTTATAGCCAAACGCTCTACCGTAAAAACTTATCAATTTAACCGAACAACTAAGTCCAGTGCTTTTAAGCTTTATTAAAACACACACACACACACAGGTTAATTTTAATTTTTTTTCCCTTGCCGAAAGCGACGCAAAAAAAAATTGGAAAATTGTACTATAACTTTGCTTTAAAAAAATTGGCATAAGAATTACTGGCTGCATCAAGGCTTTGCAGCGTTACCGAAAACTTGATTTTTAGACCGTAAGTCTATTTTTCAACATTAGTCGGTCTGATAAGTATTAAAATAAGGGGAGGGGGGGATTTCTTCAAAGATAAGAAAGATCTCGCATGCTGACAGAAAAGTAATCCACGGAAATAATATATAAGATAAGATAATGAAGATAAATGTTTTTATTTTTGAAAATTTTTACAATTTGTTATCGCAAGCTGCTTGAACCGTTATGACTTAGATGGCAGCACGTGTTCACCATTTAACACCACGGTTAAAATACAAAATAATTTCAACTAAGTTCTTTTTTAAGCGTAGCTTTTCGAATGTAGTAAAAATGTCATAGGCTATTTTTTTTTTTTTTTTTTTGTAAAAAGAAGAAAAAATATATATTTTACCCTTCAAATTGAGGTAGTAATAATTTTTTTATTTGTACAAATAAGAGCCAAAAACTCATTAGAAGAATCTATATTTCAATATACGATTTATTATTTTCTTCTGAACAAAAAACAATTCCATTGTAGTCTGAAATCTTAAACCTGATACTTATATTTTTGCTTACACTATACTTTAATTTTCAATTTTCTGACTGAAGCCAAAGCTTTAAAAAAAAAAAAAAAAAAAAAAAAAAAAAAAAAAAAAAAAAAAAAAAAAAAAAAAACTTTTAGTTTAGAATAAATTTAACTCTATGTTGCATCAAGTTTTCGTAACAGCAAGGAGCGTTTCTATCCCATTTATTCTATTCCCTCATATATGTTATACATTGTAATTGAGTGTTCACGTAATGCGCGTTATTTCTCTAATTTTTTTAACCGAAAACCTCATTCGGTTTCTTTAAATCAAGTTTTTTTGACAGAAAAAAAAAACAATTTTTAGACCGTGGGTCTATTTTTCGTCAGTAGCCTGCACGAATAGCTTTAAAATAAGGTGTAAATCAAAGAAATGGATCAAGAATTGAGGGAGATCTCGCGTAGAAACCAAAAACAGGCTACAGAAATAATAAATAAGGATTCTTTGTTGATGGGTCTGCCGACGAAACTATACAAAATTTGGGAGCTGGTGTACACTTCCTACTATCGGATGGCACCACAACATATTACAAGATTGAACACAGGCATCATTGCTTCAAATTACACCAGCGCGGTTAAAGCAACCCAAAAAGGCTCCACATGAAAATTTTTAACTGGATAGTAAAAATAAAACTGATGGTTTGGTTATCTTCTGCTACTTCAAAGCTGCTTTGGAGGCTACAAAGAAGGGGAAAACTGCTTTCCCGCAAGGAATTCATCTCCAACTGGAAGAAATAAACCTGCTAAACATGACCTGCATACTTCCAGCACCAAAATTGCAAATGCCATTTAAATTTTTAATCAATAAGAAAAAACTATCAAGAATGCCCATTAGATATGTGAAATAAATGCAAGGAGAGAAATTACGAAGACAATTACGTGGTTAAGAACTAAACAATATCGGGGCATGAAAATTATCGATGACGGTGCAACATCATACCGTCTTTGTAACACCCGAGAAGTTCCACTTGCCCTAGACCACATTTTTGACTGTTGTGCTATTCTGAAAGCCTTGTCTCTTGTTGGAGAGTTTCCCTTCAGTGGACAGCTTTTTTTTGACAATATCGTCTACACCGCAAAATGTGTTTTATCTGCGCGTGAATATTTATAAATATTTCATGTCAGGGACACGACACCTACCAACCAGGCTTTTCTTATGGACCACATCTTCAACTTTGTTTCCGCAGTTACCTTCAAAAAATGATCACCTGTTTTGCCTGCTGAAATTAAAGTTGTATCTAAGAGGCGCGAATGATGCAGCTGCTGATTGTGAGGTACAGAGTAAAAGATTCAGAGATATCACACTGAAAACTTTGTGATGTATGTATTGGAAAACTCATAAGGACATGATGAGTAAAATGTATCTGTTTTAAGCTCAATTATGAATAGGAAAGATATTTTTCATGTACTTACCTTCATTGGCTTTTTAAAACCTATTTACTGACTTACCCTCGTTTTTTTATGAAGTTTTAAGATTAAGTTCAAATGCTTTATTTTACCTGTATCTGAAATCCAACTGTGCGGATTTTTCCATGACACCATATAGGGACGTGTTGACTGGTACTCGCACTTTCAGGCTCCTTTGAAGGTCTTTTTCGTCACCTATCCACACAGAGTATTGGACGTACAATGTGGGACCAACTTGATCGATCAAATCATTGACCTCTATATCTCCTAGAAAAGAATTTTTCTTGCTGATAATGAAATAATTACTTGGTTGATAAGCGTTTAAATCGTAATTCTAATTAGCATTTGTTGAAAAATTACGTAATATATTTTAACAGTTGATCTCAAAAAAAAAGATACTTGTATTACATTAGGAAACAGCGATTTATTTGTTTTAGTTCAGTAACTTGTATTTGACTCTTGTTTGGCCTCTGAGTCCGAAAAATGATCTCAGTCTATTCATAACCGATGTGACCCGAACAACGACATATGGCACTTAATGATGCCACTACCAGTCGATCTAAAGTTCGATCTTTGAACACATAAAGCGCAAAAATTTGAAAGTAGTTTACGGTTTAACGAGTATTGCTAGCTGCGAAATTGGATATACAATGAATTCGACTTACGCAAAAAAAATTTTGAAAAAAAAAAAAAAAAAAAAAAAAAAAAAAAAATAGAACCGACTTCAAAATTGCTCTAAAAAGTGAAAAATAATTTTATTCTTTAAACACCATCGATAATACTTTTAAACATAATTTTTGAAGTTGGCGCAAAAACGATAGATAAAATCATTCACAGCCATAACTCAACTACAAGTATAAATTTAACCAGGTCCAGTTTCTTCACTACCACGTGCATTACGCATTGATGACAGCATATTTGAGTAACGATATAAATGTTTCGTTCCTAACTTTGGATGATTTTTTGATAAAAATATGAACGAAGCATGGTTACAATGGATTTTACTTTTTGTTTTGCGCCAACTTCAAAAATTATGTTTAAAAGTATTATCGATGGTGTTTAAAGAATAAAATTATTTTTCACTTTTTAGAGCAATTTTGAAGTCGGTTCTATTTTTTTTTTCAAAATTTTTTTATTTCATTCTTTTTAGTGTAAATGCAGATATTTCAGTAAAAGTAAGAAGTTACCTAGTAAGAAGTTCGGCTCTATATCACTGTATTGCTTTAGAAAAGCCTTTATTCAAAATTATCATTACAATTACTATTAATGTTACCTACTGTTATATGGCACCAAACTTTTATAACAATGAGTTTCATATTGTCGCGTAGATGAAGATAGCGAAGACAATGTGAAAGCCAAATGAAGCAAATACTCGTTAGTCTCAACTCGAGATCTTTATTCAGAACCACGAATGAACATTACATCTCCTTATATACAACTTGAGAAAGTGCTGGAACTTTCCAGACTTGGAAAGATACAGAAATTAATAGAACATTCGAGAAAATACGGGAAACAGTAGAAACGAAATTTAAGTAAAATTCACTTTGTGCTAGTCGGGATTTGAACCCGGGTCGCCCGTGTGGGAGGCGAGAATTCTACCACTGAGCCACCGTTAGTCACGGGTAAAAAGTGGGAACTTCGCTACAATATCATTTTAATCATTTAATAGGGAAATTTACTGTGTTTTGCCCATAACTTTTTTTTCTAAAGAACAAATATGGTCAAACAAAGTAATGGGACCTAAGTTGAGCCATCCCCTATCCATTAAAAAAAGAATCATCAAAATCGGTTCACTAGGTGAGACGCTATGAGTGGACAAACAAAAAAAAAAAAAAAAACATACATACGGTATGAATTGATAACCGCCTCCTTTTTGAAGTCGGTTAAAAAAATGGCTACAGCTCAAGTTTTTCACGAGTAACGAACTTTAGAGTTAACACGAATTCCTCGACCGCAGCACGAAAGTGTTAAAGTGTTTGAAAGGGAAACCCGGGGGCTTAGGTATCGGCTTCTTTATTCTATACTAAGTATTGATTTAGTGAATGGACTTTCATACCTTTAGCATCACTAAAAGCGGAATTTACCACACTGTACTCGTCTGAACGACGCTTTGTCAGTGTACATCGTTTATTTATTTTTTTTTTTCCATTCTAAGCATGAACATTGACGAAATTTAATCCCACCTAGGCACTTTGCTTCATCTCAAGTTTGTGAAGATGGAAACAAAAAGCGAAAGTTTGCGACAATTGAAGTAAATGTAAAGATTTTGGATATGCTTGGAGCACAGAAACTATATATGAGTGAATATCTTATACGTACAATTAATAGTAAAAAAAAGGAAATCCGTAAAAGTTCAGAACTTAGTTTTAATACTGAAGCTTGCAGAGTAGTGCATGCGTAAAATGCAAACATTATGAAAATGGAAACTGCTCTTGTATTGCATATCAAAGATACCAGGAGAAGGCGTGTTATCATAGATGGAAACGTTGTAAAAGAAAAGGTGAAACAACTGTATTTATAAATTGCTGTTGAATCTACGACTGCTACAGCTGAAGAAGAAAGTATCGATGACCCTCAGCCAGGACCCTCGTGTGTTTTGATATTTAATGCTAGTGCTGGTTGGCTCAATAAAAGTACTAAGAGGAGTAGTTTGAGTAGTGTGATTCCTCAAAGTGAAAGCACTTCAGCTGATCTTGCTGCAGCAGAAGATTATGTAAATAAAAAAAAAAAAATCCCTGTGATTGTTATGAAAGGACACTATCAACTTGAGCAGGTCTTTAATGTGGACTAGACAGGGTCGTTCATTTCGCACATATTTATTTAAATAGGAAGAAAATGCCTTTTAATTTCCCATGAGGATCTGCGTTAACTCAGCTGGCTTTTTATTAGAGTCTTCTGAAATTTAGATGTCAAAAAATCTAATGACTTTGAGAAATAATAATAATAAAAAAAGTCTCCCTGCCAGATCATTGGATGTACCACCCAAAGGCTTAAATAGCAAAGAACCTCAAGAGCGAATAGTTTGTCGAATCATTCATTCCTCAGGAAAAAGATTATCTGAAAGACAGGGGTCTGCCCATCGAGTCCCTCACCTTCTCGAGGAAGGCGTTGAAGTGCATTTCTTGCACAGCTTTATTGATTCAGCTAATGGATTAGGGCATTATTCGGGCATTTAAAACCATTTGTACGAGAGAGTGTCTCCAAAGCCTTATGAAGGCAATGGACGTCGTGAAAAATTTCACTTGAAATAGTACTGGAAACATTGCACAATTGCCTCTGCACAGCACAACATATTCACATCATTAAGGGACCACAGTATCTTCAGAACATTTTTTAAATATTTATATCAATTTTTTCTGAAATCATAGCATGCACACTTATTTCGCAATCACTAATTTATTTTCAAAACCTTAAAATAATGCCACATTTTTTAAAAATTCGAATAATTTAGAAAAATTTCAATTTTTTAAAATCCCTAAGGCTTTTTTGTTTTTGCACTTATTTAAAAAAAGTTTTTTGCTAAGCAATCAAAAAAATCATCTCTGAAAATCTGTACATTCATTTGCTTCTATATTTATTAGAACATTTTCTATGATTAATTTTGTAAAAAATAATATTTTTAAAAAAAAAGGAATTTGTTTTTTAAAGGTATAACATGCTCTAAACATTTGAGTAATTTGTAAAATGCTTATCCAATGCACAGTTTTCTTAAATATATTATCCTGATTCCAAAAAGTATTACTTTAAAGCTGTATCTTTAATAGAAAAAAATCCTAAGGGATTCTAATGACATAAAAATACAAAAAAATGATCACTGAGAAAAAGCAATTTCAAGTTTTTCTTTTGCATAAGTGCACATAGCGAGCATGACCTAAAAACACTCATAACTTTTTAAACATTTGAACTAAAGCAATGAAACTTTTCCCCTGTGTTCGGAATAATTTGTAGTTTTGAAATGAGCAATAAAATTTTTTTTTGATCGTTTGATCATTTTTGAGGTACTGTAACCCCTTAAAAGCAGTGAAAACACAGGCGGCCAATGAAAGTTCGGAGAAGTTTTGGCGGGTTGTCATGCACAATTTTTTCTTCTGAAGAGATTCCCAGTGAAGCAGTTCAAACGGAAGAGATTCCTCGTGAAGAAGTTCAAAAAGCAGTGCACTTCGCTAAGGACTTCTTCCCCTGAATATTCTCCCAACTGTATCCCTATTGACTTCGGAAGCATCGACTATCTGGAGGAGATAGGGTTACAGGCAGATAGACGCATGCAGAGTTTAGTTGTATAGATGACAATGAGTTCCAATGCGAATTATTTTTAATTAATATCAAGAACCTTTTTAAATATTTCAAAAATTTTCTCAAGTTCTTACCGTCATCTTTTTGTTTCTCACAGTTATCAGAGCTAATATTTATCAAACTTTTATAATTGAGAACTGGGAGAACATAGTAAGTATTGACGACATCCCCAAATGATCCATCATTTAATTGTTTTTCCAAAATCCGTCTCATTGCTTTTTCCTCGTCAAAATTTGATCCGTCTTCTTCTTCTGTAGCGTAAAGAGCCTAGATTAAAAGCAAAAGTTGAAATGTTAATTCAAATTAGGGTCAGTCATACAAATTGAAGCAAATTTTTTTGAAGTGTTGTTTTTGCTAGCTTCGATATCATTTGACAATCCCTGCAAATATAATATTTAATGCTTATGCGCTTGCATAATGTATGCGTGGTTAAAGAAGATACAGCATTGTACGTTATCAATGCTATTATCTGCAAAAATAACCTTCAATCTTTTAGAAAAAAATTAACAAACATGTTTCCCGACTTTTATAATAATCATTTATGGATAGTACAAATTTGCTGAGTTGACACAGAATTCAAATTATTTTCAGCTAAACCCGTTGTCCTCACGTAAATAATAGCCAATGATCGAGTAACCCGCGAGTTTCAAGAATGAAACTCGCGCCACAGCATGATAATTTGATAATGTGTTTTGGTAATGTTTAACATGTAGGGAAAGGCTTTATTGTGACAAGGCTGAACTCAATCCGGTAACTTAACTGTTTTACTGGTAAGACAGTCATTTTAGGGGAATGAAGAAACGAAAAAGTGGTCAACTATGAACGCTACCTACTGGAGTTTAGGGTTAATCCACTGGAGTTAGTGTGACAATTTCAACTATCAAAATATCATCAAACAGACAATGTTTTCTCTCAAATGTAGAAGCAATTATCACCCGTCATACCTTGACGGGCGAATTTCTAGTTAATGTAGATCTACGAATGTGAGAACGTGTCATTTGCCCCCCCCCCCACTTACTTAATATTAACAAGTACGGATCCAGAAACTATTCAAGAAGGGGGCGATTGATTTCATACCCTTACCCTTTTATAAATTCGCAAAAATCCACCCCCCTCTTTCAAACACCATGAAAGATCGTCTGATTTCAGTTATTTTGGTAGGGGGGGGACTTCCTTTTCTACAAAATTCCGGAGGAATGTACCAAACCCCATCTCATACCTTAACACCATCAAAGGTGTCCCATAATAGTTTCTCTTTTTTTTTGGGGGGGGGGGGGGACTTCAATTTTCGAAACTTTCCTGAGAAGAGCCCTTGAACCCTATAACCCTATTTAATATCATATAAAATCGTCTAAAATTGAGTTTTTGAAACTTTCAAATACTTCCTGTACAAATTTCGGATCCCTATCACTAGAGTGTTAAGATATGTGCTACAATTTACTTTTCCAGACAGCAAGAGCTTCGTTGCCAAACTATTGAAGATAGGCTAACACAATTTCCTACTTCGGTATCAAAAATATGCCGTGGAAGAGTTCTGCATCTCGACTCAAGGAGGGGGCGATCGCCCCCATCGCCCCTCCCTTGTATCCGTCCCTGAATATTAATAACCTCTGTCCTCTCCTTCATTTCATTTTTTTCAATGTCTTTAAATTATTCCAAAACTTAAAAATATCCAGCATCCAGCCTAAGGCAGTCATTTGCATTTCGAACTCCTGAATTCAAATTATGTTTTCCGCAATTACGAACTGCGATAAGGACCTTACTCGTTAGGTTTCTTGTTTCTACAATGGAATGAAAGTGGCCAAGAAATTTTTGCACCCTTCATAATATGACTGGTGATTTTCTAGATTTGGTAATACGAAACATATCCATAAAAAAGAAATGGTAACTGAGATGCGGTGACAAAGAATAGTTATTAGGTCCAATTTGCACCCGTACACTTATTATAAATATGATCTTTACATACAGCGCATACCGTAATGGTGTTTTCATTTCTTATCAATCTGAAATGATTTGAATCGGTAATATCGAATTTTTTATTTCGATACGGTTTTGATGTTTAAGTATACGTATTTTCTCTGAAAAAACGTGATTTTTCACCAAAAAAAAAAAAAAAAAAAAAACAAAAAAATCCACACGTTTAGTAATGAAAAATTTGCTTGAGTTAAGCCTTGGATGAACGCAAAGCATACAAACTGTAACCATCGTGACAAAAATTAGTCCTCTGAATAAATATTAAAAACAACGAGCTAGACTTACTCTCTTGTACATGAAACTCTAATTTTCGGATTTTCCTCTCATAAGTGTACTTTGTGGAGAATAATTACAATCCTCATACATATAATAGCCTATGATCGAGTAAAGCGCGAGTCTCAACAATGAAACTCGAGGCACGGCATGATAATTTGATAATATGTGTGGCAATGTTTAACATGTAGGGAAAGGCTTTATTGTGACAAGGCTGAACTCAATCCGGTAACTTAACTGTTTTACTGGTAAGACAGTCATTTTAGGGGAATGAAGAAACGAAAAAGTGGTCAACTATGAACGCTACCTACTGGAGTTTAGGGTTAATCCACTGGAGTTAGTGTGACAATTTCAACTATCAAAATATCATCAAACAGACAATGTTTTCTCTCAAATGTAGAAGCAATTATCACCCGTCATACCTTGACGGGCGAATTTCTAGTTAATGTAGATCTACGAATGTGAGAACGTGTCATTTGCCCCCCCCCCCCACTTACTTAATATTAACAAGTACGGATCCAGAAACTATTCAAGAAGGGGGCGATTGATTTCATACCCTTACCCTTTTATAAATTCGCAAAAATCCACCCCCCTCTTTCAAACACCATGAAAGATCGTCTGATTTCAGTTATTTTGGTAGGGGGGGGACTTCCTTTTCTACAAAATTCCGGAGGAATGTACCAAACCCCATCTCATACCTTAACACCATCAAAGGTGTCCCATAATAGTTTCTCTTTTTTTTTTTTTTTGGGGGGGGGGGGACTTCAATTTTCGAAACTTTCCTGAGAAGAGCCCTTGAACCCTATAACCCTATTTAATATCATATAAAATCGTCTAAAATTGAGTTTTTGAAACTTTCAAATACTTCCTGTACAAATTTCGGATCCCTATCACTAGAGTGTTAAGATATGTGCTACAATTTACTTTTCCAGACAGCAAGAGCTTCGTTGCCAAACTATTGAAGATAGGCTAACACAATTTCCTACTTCGGTATCAAAAATATGCCGTGGAAGAGTTCTGCATCTCGACTCAAGGAGGGGGCGATCGCCCCCATCGCCCCTCCCTTGTATCCGTCCCTGAATATTAATAACCTCTGTCCTCTCCTTCATTTCATTTTTTTCAATGTCTTTAAATTATTCCAAAACTTAAAAATATCCAGCATCCAGCCTAAGGCAGTCATTTGCATTTCGAACTCCTGAATTCAAATTATGTTTTCCGCAATTACGAACTGCGATAAGGACCTTACTCGTTAGGTTTCTTGTTTCTACAATGGAATGAAAGTGGCCAAGAAATTTTTGCACCCTTCATAATATGACTGGTGATTTTCTAGATTTGGTAATACGAAACATATCCATAAAAAAGAAATGGTAACTGAGATGCGGTGACAAAGAATAGTTATTAGGTCCAATTTGCACCCGTACACTTATTATAAATATGATCTTTACATACAGCGCATACCGTAATGGTGTTTTCATTTCTTATCAATCTGAAATGATTTGAATCGGTAATATCGAATTTTTTATTTCGATACGGTTTTGATGTTTAAGTATACGTATTTTCTCTGAAAAAACGTGATTTTTCACCAAAAAAAAAAAAAAAAAAAAATCCACACGTTTAGTAATGAAAAATTTGCTTGAGTTAAGCCTTGGATGAACGCAAAGCATACAAACTGTAACCATCGTGACAAAAATTAGTCTCTGAATAAATATTAAAAACAACGAGCTAGACTTACTCTCTTGTACATGAAACTCTAATTTTCGGATTTTCCTCTCATAAGTGTACTTTGTGGAGAATAATTACAATCCTCATACATATAATAGCCTATGATCGAGTAAAGCGCGAGTCTCAACAATGAAACTCGAGGCACGGCATGATAATTTGATAATATGTGTGGCAATGTTTAACATGCAGGAAAAGGCTTTATTGTGACAAGGCTGAACTCGATCCGGCCACTTAACTGGTTTACTGGTAAGACTGTGTCATTTCCGGGGCATGAAGAAACGAAAAAATGGTCGACAATGATCGCTACCTACTGGAGTTAAGTGTTACTCCATTGGAGTTAGGGTTGCAATTTCAACTATCAAAATATTACCAAGCAGGCAATGGCTTCCTTCAAATGTAGAAGCAATTTTCACCCGTCATACCTTGACGACCGGTTTTCTAGTATGGTAATAATCATAATTATTTATTTGATTTACAATTATATCGAAACATACTAAAGAGATAAATGTATAAAAGTTAGAAATTTGCTATTTTCATTTAAAACGACATTTTATCATAGTTTAACTTTTCTGAGTTTTTCAGTTAAAACATTTTAACGACTAATGTTAAGCGTAGAGTGATTTGAATTTCTTTGTTACTCATCTTTTTATTCTGTTTTTATCAGTCGCTAAATATTGGTCTACGTTAAAATCCACAGGAATGCAAAATACCTCAAAATTCAGCTCTTACAAAACAAATAAGCAAAATTGGCCTTGAGGGATAGAAAATCTCAAAATACCCAGATACCCAGGCGCGGATCTGAAGGGGGTGGTTAATGGGGGCACTTGCCCCCCCATGGACAAATCAAATGGGCGCCAATAGCAAGGGGGCGCCGAAGGTGCCCCCTTCCTACTGGCGCCTAAGCAACATACATCCATATTTAAGCAACTTACATCCTAAACACTCAGAAATGATTCTTCTAAAAAATTCTCTAGATGACAACCATTTTTCACAACACAGCCTAAACTCTGTGATAAGTCTTCCTCCCTGCGCATGCGGCGTGTCCGTGTCCACCTAAGGGGCGCAACATGCGCCAATTATGTGTGGGCTTTCCTTATAAGTTTTAGGGAAGTTTTGGAATTCGGTACAAATGAAAGAAAAATATTGGGAAATTTATTTGTCTCATTCCCCAGTTCTCATCGTGGGTGGAGTGGGGCGCGTCTGCGTCCGCCTAGGGGGCGCAATATCCGCCAATTATGTGTGGGCTTTCCTTATAAGTTTTAGGGAAGTTTTGGAATTCGGTACAAATGAAAGAAAAATATTGGGAAATTTATTTGTCTCATTCCCCAGTTCTCATCGTGGGTGGAGTGGGGCGCGTCTGCGTCCGCCTAGGGGGCGCAATATCCGCAGCATAAGAGTTTTCTCTCTAAAATTTAGAGGGAAAGTTTTTGAATTGGATAAAAAAAAGATAAATATTTAGAAAATGTACTTGTCGTATTCAGCAGTTCTCAACGTGTGTGGAGTGGGGCGCGTCCACGTCCCCCTAGGGGGGGGGGGAACAATATCCGTAACATAGTTTTCTCTCTAAAATTTAGAGGGAAAGTTTTTGAATTTGAGTTAAAAAAAAAGAAACATTTATTTGGAAAATTTATTTCTCTCATCCACCTAATTGCTTAAATTGCTTTACCTAATGAATAAAACGGTAATTTTTTGACTACAGGGGGTCCTGAAAAAGGGTTTGGCCTAGGGCCCCTCGACATCTTAATCGGGCCCTGCGCACCAGCGCCCGCCTGGTATTGTTGGGAGGGCGCAATATCCGCAACATAAGAGTCTTCTCTCTAAAATTTAGGGGGGAAGTTTTTGATTTGGGTAAAAAAGAGATATATATTTAGAAAATTTACTTGTCTTATTCAGCAGTTCTCAACGTGTGTGGAGTTGGACGCGTCCATGTTCCCCTAGAAGGCGCAATATCCGTAACTTATGAGTCCTCTCTCTAAAATTTAGCGGGAAAGATTCTGAATTCGGATTAAAAAAAAAGAAACATATTCGGGAAATTTATTTCTCACATCCTCCAGTTCTCAACCTGTGTGGAGTGGGGCGCATCCTCGTCCGCCTTGGGGGCGCAATATCCGCAACTTATGAACTTTCTGGACTTACTTCAGCTAATGTATTTAGAATTCGATAAGGGAAAACATCGATGAGTGTTGCATACATTCTGTTTCTTGTGTAAGATAATAATTGCAAATATTATTTTCTTGCACTATATTTTATAAAGTCATCAATATCTTTTCGAGTTACTTTGTTGTTAGGGAACTATGCGTTCCTTAAGGGCGCAAAACCTGCAATTTATGTGCAATTTATGAGTTTTCCTTCTTTATTTAGGGGGAATGTTATGGAATTTGGTATAAAAGAAAGATATTCGGAAACTTAATTTGTCTCATGTGCCGGTTTTTTACGTGTCGGGAGTCGGACACATCCGCGCCTCTTAGGGGTGCAATACTTACAAAATTAGTGCGTTTCCTCGAAATTTAGGGGGAAGTTTTGGAATCGAGTGCATTGCACACCATCAAGATTCAATTCCATCCCCACGGTGGATGATTAAGTGAATTATATGTTCCATTTAATTATCTTCGGCTTGAGTAATTTACATTATCCGACTATAATTTCACCGCTTGCTTACCTTTTGGAACGCTATATTCAAATGTTTTACTTTATTTACATATGCTTTTTCTGACGCCCAGATTTCACGTTGTATTTTCTTAGTCTTGAACTTATGGAGCATAGAGAAGTAATAGGAAAAGAGCAGGGCCGGCCCTTTGAAAAGAGAGTTGGTCAATGTAAGCTTCTCTTATGAGAGATCATGGTAGAAGGCGGCCCTCAAATGAGGAGCTAAAAGCCCCTCATTAGAGTGAAATGGGGGATACAACCTTAAAATATAGAAAAGAAATTAGAATGTATTTTTCACTTTCAAAAGGTTGGGAATAGCTTCCAGAATAGAATCAGGTTGCGGTCAGAAGTGATGAATACGTTGACAGGTTCCTTCAGCGGCTAACTTGATTTTTCTCACTTGAGTAAATGGAGAAACATTTTTAGTGGTTGGCAACTATGGAGTGATCTGAATCAATCGCATGTTTGCTGTTTAAAGTCTTTTTTTCTTTCAAAATTGAAATGATGTCTAATGGCAAAAAATCATCTGGCGCATTTATCGTAAAAGAAAATTACGACATTTAAAAGAAGATGAAAGGCAGTCAAAAGCTTTGCAGAAGTTTTTTTCAGTTTCGGCTGTCTCCAATAAATTGGATGAAGCAATCGTATCTCAAATCGAAGATGATGATGAATCTACATTGGCTGAGTCAAGGCAGTCACCAAGTGAAGACATCAGTAAAGTTGTAAGTGGATTCAATTTTCATCATTAAATAGTATAAATAATTTGAAATTATCAATTATTTTAATTAAATTAGTAATAATTGTGAATTCTGTATTAATTTATTCTACAAATGGTACAAATTGCTTATTTCAGAAAAGTATTGTATCGTGACCAGGATTTTCAAACTAAAAAGGAGGAATTCTCACTGACAGGGCAGGGGAGACGATATCGTTTCTTTTCATGAAATCATGGCAACTGTTCTTAGCTAATAAATGAGATATAATTGAGATGTACCTCTGAAGAACTTAAATTAAAAGGTTACTCAATATGGCGTCAATTACAGCATCCAAAAGTGTTAGTCTTATTTACTTTAAAAAGCAATATAACTATCAAATTTTCATCGTCTCACGAAAATTTAACGCATTTCTTGAATTCAAAGTAAAGGATTAACTTGGTTTAAAAGAAAAAGATATTTTAAAGCTAACGACTTTACTACGTATTCTGGTTTACAACACAGAGGCCGAGGTAGCCTGATTGGTAAGGCGTTGGACTCGTTACTACTGTAGAGTCCCGGGTATGATGCCAGACGGTCGAAGATCCTCCGTGTTCGTTAATGGTGACTGGGGCACGTTAAATACCTTCGTGGTCACAAAGTCATCCAAGTCCCATTCCAAATCAATACCCCGGGGTGCTGGATCAGGGGTTGCTCGGCTCTTGGTCTGGATCAAAAAAACAGAGCTGTCTTCAGGGTCCCATCCAACCAGTAAAACCATGTATGTGGGACCCAGGAGTATGAAGTGAAGACAGTGTTAGAAAATGTCCGAAGGAAGGGCCGAACCTCTCTCCTTTCTTTCATCACCGAAGATTGGCCAAAACTGAGTTTTTGAAACTTCAATTGCGGAAAATGTTCTAGAGAGAGTTTCGGACACAAACCTTTCCCCAAACGCCGTAAAAGAAATTCGACAATTATTGTGTTTTTAGGATTTTAAATTTGACAAATTTCCAAGGGAGAGTCCTCTAACCTCTCTTTTCCCAGTATTACCGAAGATTATTTGAAATTGCATTCGCAGAACTTTTACAAAAAATTACACCTGAACCCCATCTTGTTCTTGAATATTACGTGGAATAGTAAACAATAGCGGTTTTAAGACTAGCTTTCAAAAATATATCCGGAGGTAGGCCATCGAACCTCTCCTCTTTCTAATACCACCATAGTAGAGGGGCAATGGAAGAAAATGAGCCGGAAACTGCATTTTGTGATAAAATCATGAAACTTGGCATGCATGTAGACAATGTCTTTATAAACATTTTTAGAAGGGGAGGCATTTCAAAATCCCCCCCAAACCCCCCTGGCTGCCATTTTTGGTCAAAATCCAAAACTACTTTTATTTTTTATTTTTTGAAAAACACCCACTTTTTCTTCTTTTGTGAGTTCTATTATGCTTAGTAAAGCGTAAAAAGCCATTAAAATATCTCTTAACCTCCCAATATTCATAATAATTTCAAAAACTTTAGTTAATTAAAGTTTTGTTTAAAAAAATCAAAATCTTGAACATTTCAGGAGGAGTTGTTTGAGAAATGTTTTTTTACATATTTTAAAGCACTATGTTAAAGAAAATCAATTCATTTATAGTAGAACCCAATAATCCGAACCCCAGAAATCCGAAACATTAGAAAATCCGAACATATGTTTTAAAATTTACCTATAAAAACTGATTACAAACTAAGAATAAAACTAGAAGTAAAAAATCATAAACAAAGCTAGTAATTTTTTCAAAATTTTAAACAATCATTTCAATTCTTACTTAAGAATGTATACAATACCTTGATTAGTTAAAACGAAATCAATTTTCATTTTTGGCAAAACAAAAGAAAACTTCAAACACTTTTTTCGCAATTTTTTGAAGTTTGACTCACATTTTGCAGTTTTATAAGTTATATTTGCACTAGAAAAATGAGGAGGAGGGGGGGGGGGGGGGGGGCGGGCACGGATATTTTGTTCATAGAACACCAAAATTTATTATTAAATTCTTTAAAACAAATTTTAAGTGTTTTCTCAGACGATTTGAAGCGTTTGTTCTATGTTTTAAACGATGTAAGAGGAATAAATTATTAATTACTGCAATAAGAAGTTTAGTGCTATGTTAATAAAGACAAAAATATTGTTATTATTAATAAAATTGTTATTTTATTGAAATATAACTGACCATTGCAAAAACTACGACTTAAACTACAACAAATCTGAGTAAGTGATATGTACAATGATTATACAGAAGATAATTTTAAAACGTTTGAATTTACAAGTAATTTACACAGATACATAGCATTTTCATCTTCTGTATTTACACATCGATGTGCAGATAAGTTCATTCTTGAAACACTCACAAGTTATTTGAGAGCAGTTGTTTTTTACACTTGCATGATATAAATTTGCGTTAAGCACTTGAAATTGCGGGCAAACTCAAACAAACAAGAACGTGCTTCTCATCAATTACTGTAAACCCCAAAATCATAAATTTAAGTTCAGGCTAAATTTTTTGGCATACTGTCCCATTGATATCTACTTTGATAAGCACTAAATAAGTTGCCAAAGGGCTTCAGCTGTGAGTGACAAGTTAATCATTGATCTTTGTTTGCTGGTGGGAAAAACGTTTTCTAGCTTCATATACAGACGGAAAATACATGAAGACGAGTAGCAAAGATTCGATAAGATATTTGAACTTTTTAATCAGGTATCCTTTTTTTTTTGAGGTTAGGATAGGTATAAAAATGCACCAATCATTTTTGTCTATCTATCTTTTCCACATCGTCAATTTTCTCCGACTTGCAACAAAGAGGTCGTGTCACATCCTGAGGATGAGTCGATCCCTCTTTAAGCAATTGCTTTTTGCTGACCGAATTTGTGAACAAAATCTTGGACTAGTATTAGTCGAAAGTGTTTTCCAGCTACAAATGTAAGCTCCATCTTCTTTCTCCCCTTTTTGAACAACTCATGGAAGTATGATATGCCTAAAATGACAGCGGGCACCAACAGTTCTTACGCATATGCTGCTGTATCCTCTTTCTGCAGAATCCAAAACATGTCCGAAGATCCTACAATCAGCTTCCTCGTGATTTGATTGGCGCTAGAGGTGTCGTATTCAATGAAAATCCCTGTCGAATCTTTAAGAGCAAATGAAGATGGTATAGGCAGTGCAATCATGAAAAACAATTCTGTCTTCTTATCTGTATTCCGGAGGAAACTGATCCAGTTCTCTGGAAGCAAACCATTTTCTCCAAAATGATATCTTCCTCCCATTCCTCTTATGGGTCATTGCATGTCAAGTGATCCAAAATTTGGGAAATTTTTTACCTCACCCTTTTGTATTTCTTTGAAATTTGGCTCATAGATTATACCCTTCGAGGCAATCAACAGTCCAAATTTTTAGATTTTTATCTCTATTATTTTTTCATTTATGACACTTTGATTTTTCGAAAAATCCTCTTTTTTTCATGGATGCTTGAACATAAAATGTACGATAACTCAGCAACAAATATAGATAGAAAGATTTGGCAAAAAGCATTTTAAAGTACATTAGTTGCTGTTTAATGGGATATGCAACTTGACTAATTTCAGAAAAATTTTAATTTTCAAAAAATGAAATTTAAGTTTTAAATTTAAATTTTTCAGAAAAGGTATAATGAATTTTTTAAAAAAAATTCTCAAAAATTTGTGTGTATTTTATGTTTATTTGTGCAAAGTTTCAAGTTGGGATCTCAATGCGATCATATTTTTATGAATTTTTAAATAAAATTTGACATGAAATAATGACATTTTTCAGATTCTAATTAGTTAAATATGGGGTTCTCTTACTGTGGATGGTCTAGTAAGTAGTAATTGATCATGACTATGCTTGAAATGAGCTGAAATGAATTTGTGGATTGGTAAGCATCCCCTCCCCCACCACTTTTATTTATTTATTTTTTCAAAACTTTTCAAAATGTAAAATAAATAAATAAAAACCCCCCCAAAAAATACACTTATTAAAAGTTGGTAAATGTTCTTCTTTAAAGCAAAACGAAGTACATTCCCCCCCCCCCACCTACCCACACATACGATTAACACTATACTACTATCACGCCTCATCTGATGCTTTTTTTTTCAGACCAAGTGTTGCTTTTTCAATCCGAACTTCACAAAGTGTACTTGATTAATTCACTATCTGATAAGGAAAGTTATAATTCATTTCATCCCCTACCCCTGCACCAACTTTCAATTTTGGAGGGAAGAAAGAAATAGTTTGCCCCAAGATCATAGCAAAATAGGAGTGTTTCCCCCCGTGTTGTTCCATTCTTTCTCACAATAAACTAAAAATAAATCTAAGTATCAGATCATATGTCTCTCCGCACAAAACTAACTCTTTCTACAACATTTGGAATGCATCTGTTTTTTTTTTTCTTTTCTTTAATGCTAGTTTTTTTTTTTTTTAATTTCAGTTGTAAAGGAGAACAATGCAGCGAGATCTATTTATACATATATGAAAAGCAGTTGTAGAGCAAACAATTTTTGCTAGTTTTAGCGTAACCTTCCATGTTGTTAAGCTTCATTCCAGATTGCCCCCCCTCCCCCTACCGTCTCACTTTCCGAAAGAAAAGAAAAGCTGCAAATGAGTGGTTTTATTTGTCTGTTAAAGTTTTTCTGACTTTTAGTTTTTATGACCTCTCACCCATTTATAAGCCTTAGTCACTACTGATGTTTAGCAGCGTGCGTCCCAGTTTATTATGATTATAACTCTTACGCGCGTGCCAGTTTTTTTTTTTTTTTTTTTTTTAATACAGTTTTGAAAATAAAAATAAAAAGTGGTTGTGTGGCGGGGGGGGGGGGGGGTGCTTTTTCTTGTTTTAAAGAAGAACATTTACCAACTTTTAATAACTTTACTATTCATTTTGGTTTTTATTTATTTATTTATTTATTTTACATTTTGAAAAGTTTTGGAAAAAAAAATAAATAAAAGGGGTGGTGGTGGGAGGGGGGCTTGCCAATCCGCAAATTCATGTCAGCTCATTTCAAGCATAGTCAGGATCAATTACTACTTACTAGACCATCCCCAGTAAGAGAACCTCATATTTAACTAGTTAGAACCGGAAAAATGTCATTATTTCGTAAGTCAAATTTTATTTAAAAATTCATAAAAATATGATCCCATTGCGATCCCAACTTGAAACTTTGCACAAATAAAGATAAAATACTCACAATGTTTTGAGAATTTAAAAAAAAAAATTCATTATACCTTTTCTGAGAAATTTAAATTTAAAATTTAAATTTCATTTTGTAAAAATTAAAATTTTTCTGAAATTAGTCATGTTGCATATCCCATTAAACAGCAACTAATGTACTTTAAATGCTTTTTACCAAATCTTTCTATCTATATTTGGTGCTGAGTTATCGTCCATTTTATGTTCAAGCATCCATGAAAAAAAGAGGGTTTTTCGAAAAATCAAAGTGTCATAAATAAAAAAATAATAGAGATAAAAATCTAAAAATTTGGACTTTTGATTACCTCGAAGGGTTCAATCGATGAGCCAAATTTCAAAGAAATACAAAAAGGTGAGGGAAAAAACTTTGGATCCCTTGACATGGAATGATCCTTATATATCTTGCATATGTATCCTATATAGACTTCAGATACTAAAACAAAAAAATTTCGGTCATAGGTCATTTTATGTGAACGATGAAAGAACCATCATAGACAATAGCATCACAATGTATCTCTGCACTTATTCTAAAAGTAGCATTCATAATTTTCATCTTCAGCACCCTTTCTCAAAACGTTTTCGTCTTCTCTCGAGTAGTCTTCATCAGTAGGAATACTATTACTTAATTCATTGAGCAGGAATGTTAATAATTAGACTTATTTCCCGTTCAAAGAGCTCCATTTATTGATATCGATGAAGGGTGAGGTTGATTTTCATAGAGGAGAAATTCATCCAGGCTTAAATGTGCGATATCGCAAATAATGAAAAGCTTTGAAAATGAATCTCCATCGAATTTTAATCTTTTCATTAAACAGACTTACTGGTTTTTCTGTAAAAATGAAAGACTAAATGTTCTTTTTTTTTCTACCCGTGAATATGAAGTGACTTTTGAGTCACAATTCTTTTCTGTATTAGTTTGTTGTAACTTTTTTTCCCAACTTGCCCAATCTTCATGAGTTGCTCCACATATTCTTCGTCTACTGCTATATTCTTCTCTAATGAGAACTATTCTTTCTATGTTTCAAAAAATGGATTTCCATGTTCCGCTATTGCTCTTCAAGGCCTGACTCTTCTAGACCTTTCTTGAAAACAGGCTTTTGAAACTTAACATTTCTTTATTGCGTATATACAGCGTTTCTTTAAATGAGCCGAGGTAACTTTTTGAAATTGTGTAAAAAATCGATAACTTCAAGAGCAACCAACATCCATCTTAACGCAGTTGGATCTGTGATACACCATTCATCTTCTTAACGCAATTGGATCTGTGAACTGTGATACACCAATTATACCCCCGTCTCCTTTTACCACCGTATTGTTTTGCTTTTGCATGTAAACATGGTCCAATCCAATTACAGAAAACACGTTTATTGTTTTTTTTACAACAAACATTCCTTCTTCGAAAGCTTTGTGTACTTCTGGAAGGTTTGTGGGTTAAAGAAGATCTTTCATGAAAACTGGTAACCATCGAGCATACTTACAAAAAAATGTGTGTACATCGTTTAGTATAGGGTCATTCCATACGAAATGAGCAAAATTCGTAAAAAAGTGGTGGCCGCATGGTAACAGATTTTTATGAAATTTGGTATACAGGTTCCTTTTATGCCTATATAAAAATATCTAAAATATTTTTGCTTAAAATTTTTTATTTCAATAGTTACATGTGATTGAAAATTGGTCAAATTGAACAGCATTCTCATAAATGCTAAATGTTGCACTTTTGAAGGCTTGTATCTTATTAACTATTTAATGAAAACATAAAAGTTATATGTTGTTGCAATCTATGGAGTAGGATAATTAATCTGATATCAGTAAAATTTTCAAAGTTATTGTAGTTAACTTTTAACCGAGTTTCAAAAACTGAAAATATTTCAATTTTTTCATAATTAAGCATTTTATTTTTTAATCTCAATCTTTAAAGAATGCATTAGCTTTGATGAAATTAATACCCAATAATGTGCTAAGTATCATAAAAGAAATACCTTACTTTTGAGGTTGTATTTTAACTCCTTTGTCTTCAAAATCAGTTTTAAACTTAGTGACATTTTGTAAAATGATGATTTTCCCCTTCACATACACACAAAAATTCAAATGAGGGAAAATTCAGACAACTTTAAAATTTTACAAGAATATAGAGCTGTGTTTATACTATTTGCTTGAAGAAACTCGAAATTGGTTTTTGATTTCCAAACGTAAAATAAAATTCAGAAAAATAGCTTCTTTTTTTTGTTTTATGGGTCATTCCATCCAGGCTCGACGGATGGGTACGCTCGACCATTTTTTATTATTTTTTGAAATTCCTATTCCTAAAAGCTGCACATGAAAGACGTTTAAAACCACTTTTATTTTCTCTCTCAACTGAATTTTTGATTTTTTAGAGGTCATCAAAAGTGATTTTCGTAGTCAAAAATGGGACCTTTGCATTTTGACCGAAATCTATTTGAATTACATTTATGACAGTTAATTTAACGCTTTGATGTTAAAGTGCATAAGTTGATAGTCTTATATGCTGAGTTACGTAGCTGTAAGTTAATAATTAAAATAATGGCAACAGGTTAAAGTTCAAGACCAAATGTAAAAATTTTACTCATTTCAAAGGGGGATAACTCACGTAGGGGACGGAAACACAAAATGAAATAAGACAAAAACTAATCACTGGAACCATGCTAAAAAGAATATGTAACTGTTTCTGTGTGTTTGTGCACCCTTTATAGATTACAGCCCCTCAAAAATCGGAAAAATGACGAAAAAGACATTTTTAGGCCCCTATAAACCAAAAGGGGATGGAATTAAAAATAAAATTTCCTGGCCAATTGAATATTCCATTAAAGTACTATACATGTTATACATATTGTTTTTTGCATTTGGTTTGTAAAAAAGATACAGGTCTTTGAAATTAAGCAATTTTGCTAGTCACACAATTCACACACTAAAACAGAAATAAAAAATTCCATCCGAGAACTGCAGTTTCGTGCTTTTTAGCACTCATCAGCCCGGAATAGGAATCACATGAGCTGGTTTTCACCTCCAGCTCCTGTGATTCCTATTCCTGGCTGATGGGTGCTAAAAAGCACGAAACTGCAGTCTTCGGATGGAATAACTGAGCTGGTGGTGTATTTTAAGTATTTCTGCCTTAGCTCTGGCTTAGGGAGGTAACTTACTACAAAATAAATGAGTAGTTTATACTGTATGGAACCTGAATGGATTGACCCTACATGTGAAATTAAGAGAAGTCAAAGAATTAGATAAACGACTAAATGGTGCAAAAGCAAGTAAAACTAACATTTATTTCAATTTAAAAAATGTATATTTCAGACTGTACTTCATAAACATGCTTTTGAGAAAATGAAACATGAAAGAAATGGTTAGGTTTTGCTAAACTTACAAACTCAAAAGAAGTAACTAATGAAATTTTACCTTAGTTCAAGTTACTCTAGTAACAAAAATACGCTGATACCAATGATTAAAATTTAGTAGCATCTAAAAGACACTTCAATATGTTACGTAAAAAAAAAGAGTAAATTTAGAGCATTCCCTCATCTTCAAAAAAACATCTGAAACAGAGGAAAAAATGAAATTTTTGGAAATTTTCGATTTTTTAAAGTACAATTTCGTCATTAAGAAATTCATAAACAGTTACTAAGTTAGAGCAGACAGTTAGTTATAGATAGTTTTTTCAATCTGAATCATTTTTACTGTTATTTTTTCATTAAAAGAGCTAGAAGAGTGATTTAAAATGTGAAGTAAATTGGCAAAATTTCAATCTTTGTTAATATCTCAGATTCAAAAAAAGATCTGAATACATTTTACTTAGCTCTTTTTCAATAGAGAATTGTTTATAGAGTGCGGAAATATTTATTTCTTAAGTGTACGTTTATAACTTAGTTATTGAGTCACAAACTGGTAGCAATGGACTATGAAAATTTAGGCTTAGCGTAAGCATCAATTTCTAATTTCAATAACAAAGCAACAAACAGTTTTTAAACTTCCATACTTTGCATTCCCTCATAGATATGCATGGTTTACCTAAATAAAAATTTTCATTGAAATCTGTGACATGTCAGCCACAGCTGATTTGCTCATTTCGTATGGAATGACCCTATAGCAATAAAATGGGAAAAAAACACAGAATCAACTCCTTCAAAGGTTTAGAAAAGATATTAAAGTTGGTTTAAAGCTGTGATCTAATAAACATTAAAAGCCCCAGCTTTAATGCGGTGCTTCAAAATTTGAACATTGGGATGGTGCTTTCTTTCTCGGATTTTTAAGTTATAAAAACTTCTCTGTCAAAAGTGTCTTCATCGCATCGATGTGACTCTTTTTGTAGGAAGTAGTTAGAGACATTTTTAAGAATTTCTGGCTATTATCACCCATTTTCCTTCAAATTCTTATTCTCTTACCTTATTCTTATCTTATACCCTTTGGAAATATTTTCTATTATGCCTGCTCAGTCATAAAAAACGAGGTGCATCATGGCCGGATAATTGGACAGTTCGGGCAATTAGAGTTTGGATAACTAGAACCCTACTTTGATAAAACTCTAATTAAATTTAGAAATCAGTAATTATGTAATGAGGGGGGAAAATTTACGTCTGAGAATTTACAAATTAAAAATATCGATTTTTTTTAAATAACCATTTTTTGTGAAGTTATTTCGGAAATTAGACGTTTAATGGAGCTTTAAACGGTAAAAAATATAATCAACATCTATGGAGTGATACAAGCAATAATTTAAAAAATTATAATAATTTAAAAAAAAATCCCCATTTTTGGTTTTGGACCAAAAATGATTGCCAGGGGGGCTTAGGGGGGATTTTGGAATGCCTCCCCTTCCTAAAATATTTGCATATACAATGTCTACAAACATGCCAAGTTTCAAAATTTTATCACAAAATGCAGTTTCTTCCCCCGTAGCCCCCGACTACCATAGGTAGTCTTGAATTGCAATCCTCTTAGAACTTCAACTTCCTGGAGGGAGTGCTAAACCCTATACATCCCCCTTACATCATCAAAGATGGAATGCAATTGTGTTTTTAGTCTAAAATTGCGATTTTTGAACTAAAATGTAGAATTATCTCCGTTGGAGACTCCCTCAAAAAACGGGCTATCGTCCTCATCCCCCTCCCTCTGTATCTGCGTTTACCCTTTCTATTTTTGTAATCGTTACTAAGCCGATGGTAAAACAATTGTTTACATAAAAATTGTGTTATACACATTAATTTACTTTGATTGCAATAAATTTCAGTATATTCTTCAAGATTTTCTCCAACTTCGAAATTACCACTTATTATTTAATATCCTTTCAACTTTTGTAAGTACGATTAAAGAATATTCTTACCATTTTTTAGGTCGTCCAATGCGATTTTTTTTCTTTTTTAAAACTTCCGCGAAGCCAGTGGAAAAAAAAAAGTTGACTTTGAAAATTATAGTTACTTTGTTTTTTACGACGCGTTTTTTTTTTGCCGGTGAAGGGGAACATTAAATTCCTATCCCGGGAATCGTCCGTGCTAGGAACGCCACCATAAAATCATTACGTTTTGTTTGTTTGTTTATTTTTTTAAATTATTTTTTTGTTTCTTATATGTACCAGTGTATTTTTTTATTTCCTATTTTTCTTTCAAAACGGATAAATAACTGAATGTTTAAAAGTAAAGACAATGTGGACGAAATGCTAAAATGTGATTTTTTTTTTCCTTTTTGAATTTATGGGGGGGGGGGGGGCGCCGAAATTGGAAAAAAAAATCGCCCCCCCCCCCTCCGAGCGAAATCCTGGATCCACGCCTGAAAATACCAAACTACTACGTTAGGCTCAAAAGGAGTAGTATAAAATGTGCTGAGGAAGCTACTTACTTACGAAAATCAAGCAGTGTTAGGGTAAGGTAGCGTACAGTGTCACAAAAAAAAAAAAAAAAAGAAAGAAAAAAAATTAATTTGAATTTTGTCATCTTGAATTCAAATTATGTTTTTCGCAATCAAGAGTGTGTGTGTATATGTAAGCGTGTGTAATTGCGTGTAGGGGGTATGTGTGTGTGTAGCCATGTGTGTTTGTGTCTGTGTGCAGAGATGAGTGTGTGAGTAGTTGTGTGTATGAGAGTTTGTGTGCGTGGGGGCGGGGTATGTGTATGTGTGTGTAGGCAGATGTGTTTGTGTCTGTGTGCAGGCATGAGTGTGTAGGTAGTTGTGTGTATGTGAGTGTGTAGGTGTGTGTGTGTTTGTGTGTAGGTGTATGTATGTTTGTGTAGGTGTATATATGTATATGTGTGTAGGTGCATATATGTATATGTGTGTAGGTGCGTGTAAGTGTAGGATATTGACGAAACCTGGAGACGGTTTTCGCTAGAGGTGCAGCATCGTGAGGAGCCGGTCGACGGTGATGCTGCGGAAGGTGCTGGTATGAAAAATCAAAGGAACGCCAAAAACAGTCAAATGAAAGCAATAAGCAATCGTGATTGCTCAAAAAAAAAAAAAAAAAAATGCTTAAATGTGCTTATTTTCGGCATGGGTATAAACTATAACAATCTATCTTTATAGCCCAGTAAATTCAGGATTTTTTGCACTAAAAATTTATAATTAAGAAATATTTTCAAAATCAGTTCCTCATAGCATGTAGAGTAAATCCTAAAAAGTCCCCTAAGTTCCCATGTGAGCTTCTATCCAAAATGGCGGAACAAAGATGGCTGCCTAGTACTTTTTGTTTTCCTTTAACTCGGTCAAAAAAAAAAAAAAAAAAAAAAAAAAAAAAAAAAAAAAAAAAGATTTTTCAATTAAAAAAAACTTATATGCTCTAAAAGTAATACTGTTTCGATATATACCCTAAAATAACCAATAAAAAAAGTTCAAACAATTGTTTTGACACCAAAAGCTAAAATCTCTATTTTTTACGTAATATGCAGCAGAACAAATAATCTAATAAAATAAAAAAAATTTATGGTATTCTTTTTCAAATATTAACTGCAAAATTATTGATATATTCAGTTTATTGAATAACTAAGTAACTTGTATTCCATTTCTGGAAAGAAATCTTGCTATTTCTAGCTTTGGAATAAGAATATGATAAGGAAAAAAAACGACCTTATATAACTTATAAAGAATTTTCAAAAGAAATTGCAGATTATCATTCATTTAGTAATATAAAAACTGACATATAATATCTTACTGAAAAACATGTAAAATATATAGAAAGAAGAGGCAAATGTCAGTAAAAGACTAGAAAAAAAAGCGTCATCATTCAATATCATCATCTTCATCTTCGGAACTGTGCACAGAAACTGAATTTTTACATATTTCACCTAAACAATGCATGCAAAACTTAGAACATTAAAGGTCTGTGTTTTCTTTCGTATCCAGATCACGGTCTCACATTATTACTGTTATTTTGTAGTCATAAAACATTAAATGCAGAATTCTTTCGGAAACTTCGGGAAGAGACAAAAGCATTGTGAACAATCCACCTTCTTCATAACACATCCCCATTTAATTAGATTCATGTTTTTCCTAAGCCATAGTTGTACTTTTGGATAAACACAAAATAGATACTGTGAAGCCTGAAGCTACTGCACTTGTGGGTGGAAGAGTTGCCAGGTTTTAAATTTTGAAGAAGGAGTTTTGGTTACTTAATTATTATAGCGGTTATATCGTAAGATGTCTTGAGAATTAAGTTTTACTCTCACCGAAACGATGTTTCAGCGACACTTTTGCAATCTAGGTGACCTTTTCTGGATGGATCAAGCTGAAAACTACTGAGCTGTGAGATCAGAGAAAGCAGTTTGAGATTTTCCTGTAGCAACTTGAAAGCTCAAGATTTATCCTTTCTGAATATAGCTGACATGGAGTCACATATGCTGTGGCTGCCTGGAGAAAAAGAAGAGGATCCTTCAAGGGACCCAAGGCTTCTTTCAATATATTGAAACATTTTTCTTTGTACTAAATTGGTTTGAGGGGGAAAAGTAGAGTGATGTCCAAGACATTCCTCTTTCAATTAGAATCGATAGCAGATCTGTATAAGTAACTGTTACTGTGACTGGTCTGGAGCTATTCTGGCATGTTTTGATTGCAATTGAGCAAATTAATGTATAGACGTCCCTATCCAGTTGTACAACAGTGATTACTCGTAATCGGAAGTATTCCATCATAATATGAGTTAACTAGTCGACCCGTGCGGAACTCCGCATTGTGCTTCGAATCGTTTCATAAGGTATTTCGCTTTTAAGAATTTCAAAGGAAGAACATTATGAAGAAGAACCGAAAAAAAAGTAAGCACAGAAGAGAAGGCATGTAATTTAAAGACATCAGTAACAAAACCTCGTTAAATACAACGTTGTGATAATTTGATCATCGCTCACTTTTCGGTCGTACATATTTTCAATTCAAACATAAATATCATTAAAAGTGTGGCTGAGTAGTGACTCGTGAAAAAGCAATAATTGTGCACGTAAAAAAACAGGTTGTGGCAAATACAGTCCTGCCCATGTGAGCATCTGACGGGAAAAAAAAGAAACATTAAAGAGATATTTATTAGCACGGATTCGAATTGGCGCCATTCTGATAAACAGCCCGACACCCCAATAAACCTAGCAATTGCGCCTTCCTTTTCGAAAGCCATTCATTGAAGGAATGCGTAGTAAAAAACAGCAAAAAAGCTTTTTGCCAAAAAAAAATATATATATATATAATAATAAGATCATGCTTCTATGTTTTGTCATTAACCAGCATGATACGATTTAAAATTATTCGAAAAGCATGGAATTTGATTAAAGAATGATGAAGATCTCACGTAGCGATTGAAACAAACATTCTAGAGAAGTAATAAATTAGATTGAAATTAAGTGTTTTTATCTTTGAATATTGAACTATTTCACAAGGTTGCTTTAACAGTTACGGCTTAAATGCCCGCACATGTTTCTCTTTTAATCGAACACTTAAAATTCAAAACCAAAACCAGTTGAACTAAGTCCGTTTTTTAAGTGTAATTTTACGAACGTAGACAAATTTTTTTTTTTTCAGCAGAAAGCAGAGGAGTAGAAAATGATTTCTTGCTAATGAAGTTGATAATAATTTTAATGCTTTATATCGTATTCGCGCGAATAAAAAATTAAAGGTTTACTGGGTGAAACTCGTAGTTTTAATTTGACGTAGTATTTTTTCATTTGTACAAAAGCTCGAACACTGCTATTAGAAACATCTACCTTTCAGCATACAATGAAAATGTTTTTCTACACAAAAAAGATTTCCTTTAGGTAAATCTAATACTTTTTTATGCTTACATTATGCTGAGTGGTCTGGATGTAGTCAAAGCTTTAAAAAAAAGGAAGAACACCCTTCGATTAACAGTCAACTTATCCGAATGATAACTGTAGCCTGCATAAAGGAGTCGAAACACGAAGTAGCATTCCCGCTGCATTTATTTTATTACGTTTGTATGTTATGAGTACATGTAATGCGTAATACTAATATAAATTTGATATTATATCGGACAGCCCAAACTTGCCCGAAGTTCAGATAGTTTATAGCCGAACGCTCTACCGAAAAAAACTTATCATTTTAACCGAACGACTAAGTCCAGTGCTTTTAAGCTTTATTAAAATATGAACACAAACACACAGGCTATTTTTTTTTTGCCGAAATCGACGTAAAAAATGGAAATATGCATTAGAACTCTGCTTTTAAAAAATGCATAAAAACTACAGGCAGCATCAAGGTTTTGAAACAGCAAGGGGCGTTTTCTAAAACGTGATTTTTCGACCGTAAGTCTATTTTTCTTCATTAGCCAACCTGATAAGTTTTAAAATGAGAAGGGAATATTATATAAGATAAGATATAGAAGAAACATTTTTTTATTCTTAAAAATTTTTACAATTTGTTACCTGCTTGAACCGTTATAACTTAGATAGCAGCACGTGTTCATCATTTAACAGCATGGTTAAAATACAAAATAAATTGAACTATGATTTTTTTTAAGCGTAGCTTTTCGAATGTAGTAAAAATGTGATAAGCTATTTGTTTTTTTGCAAAAAGAAGAAAAATTATATATTTTACCCTTCAAATTGAGGTAGTAATTTTTTTATTTGTGCAAAGAGTCAAAAACTCATTAGAAGAATATATATTTCAATACACGATTTATTATTTTTTTCTGAACAAAAAACAATTCTATTGTAGTCTGAAATCTTAAACCTGCTACTTATATTTTCGCTTACATTATGCTTTAATTTTCTTTCCAGAGCCAAAGCTTCAAAAAAAAAAAAAAAAAAAAAACAACACGTGCAATTTCGAAGTAATTTAGCACAAAATCGCTGAATGTTTTCATATCAGCAAGGAGCAATTCCTTCTCATTTATTCTATTCCCTCATAGTTGTTATTCATTTAATTCAGCGTTCATGCAATGCGCGATATTTCTCTAATTTTTTTGTTGCAGATTGTTCGGACGTGGGTCCGAACACATAATCTCCTGGTTTCGAAGAGAACGCTCTGCCGATCAAGCTACTCAGCTCTGTCGGTCATAGCGCAAATTAAAGTTATAAGTTTAACCAAAAACCTCATTCTGGTTCTTTAAAACAGGTTTTTCGGCTAAAAGAAACCATTTTCAGACCTTGGGTCTATTTTTCGTCAGTAGCCAGCACAATAAGCTATAAAATAAGCCGTAAATCAAAGAAATCGATCAAGAATTGAGGGAAATTTGGCGTAGAAACCAAAAACAGGCTACAGAAATAATATATAAGGATATTAATTTGTTCTTAAAGCTCCGCAAAAAGACAGTCTGTTTAGTCGTTGCCACTACATTTTCTTCAAAAAGCAATAGCCTTAGACATTTTCGGCTTTACCCTACTTTGTTTCTTCACAATGTTAGTTGGTAATACACCAGTGCATCAATTAAAAACCAAAGTCAGACTTTAAGACAAGTTTTTTTCTGAAGAAACCTGACGTATTGGAGGCAGATGCCTTTTTATGTCTGTCTCGTCCAATGCCAACGTGTGCATAAAAAATCCTTCGTCTATAATGCACAAATAGATTGGTGGCAGCTTAACAGAAGTCTCTACCGATTTAATGATAGCTGCCACACTTGATTTTTAATCCTTTCTCAGAGAAACCCGATCAAAAAGCGAGGGAAGTTGAGGGGCAAATTCATATTTGAGATGATCTCGTAAATTATTGCTTTATTTGAGAACACCTGCAATCCTAAAGTTGAAGGCAGTAAATTTTCACCGACCTTTTTTTCCATTGTCACTAAATTATATGGAAATGTATTTTTAAAAAATCATTCTTAAGAAACTGTTTGCCACCTTAAATGCACAAAAAATACAATTTTGAGATAACAATGGCATTTTCCATTAAAAATAAAAGTTTTGAACCATTTTTGATGAATTTTTATCGTTACCGTGAGTGTTTTTTTATTTTTTTAAATTCTCACTCAATATCAAAAAAGGAATTTGGAACCATTTTACGCTTTATGGTAGTTTTAAGGAGCTAAGCAGATCAGCAATGAATTTTTCAAATGAAAATTGTGCATTTCAGACAAAAAACACGATTTGCAGATGTTTATAGCTTTTTGTGGGGAAATGTCGGTAAAAAACAAGTATCAATTCAAACAGAGTACGTAGCATTTTTCAAAATCGAAGAACAAAAAACAATAACTAAGATACGAGTGAGAATAATTTTTAAAAAAATACCACGAAAAATTATTTATTTTAGTAGCTTATGTGTACAGCAGCGTATTACGTAGAACACGGAAATTTCAGTTTTTGGTGTCAAAACAAATGTTTGAAATTTTTTGTTGATCATTTTAGGATATATATTGAACCAATACTACTTCTAGAACCAGCAGGTTTTTTTCAGAACTGAAAAATCTTCATTTTTGACTTAGATATAAGAGTTGCAAAATGTACCAGGCGGCGATCTTTGATCCGCTATTTTGGATGGAAGCTCACACGGAACTTAAGGGAATTTCCCGGATTCGTTCTACACATGCTTAAGAACTTCTGCAAAATTCAGCTAATTATGAATTTGTTGACCTAAATTTTTGACCTACATTTACTGGGCTATTTTAAAATTACATAAAGATGAACATTATTAGTAACTACTTAATTTAAACTGCACTTTAATTAAATCAGTCGATCATAACATTTAGCCCCTTATCTGAGGTACTCTGTTACAGGGTAAAGAACACAATGTTTCAGCATAAAAAAAAAAAAATAAAAAAAAAAAAAAAAAAACAATAAGATAAAAGTAAACGTATTAAATAAATATTAAATTTCTTTATAATACTCTTTGGGAATGTATGGACATCTGCTTGACGTTTGGTTTTTTCTTGCTGCAACATTTACAAGAGGAAGCACAATTTCAATAATTCCAACGATTTAATAATTTCCTCCAACGACCATTGTCATATCGGGTTCAATGGTAAAGTAGAAATGATTATTAATTTTGTCACTTCGACGTAGCTGACGTCATATTTATTATTCTCAATGTTTCGTTAGTACAGTGTCTCACAGTGTCCCATAAAACAATGTCCCGGAGAGGCAAACCGAATAGAAAATTGTGGTTCTGAATAAAAACAAATGGGTTGTTTTTATTCAGAATGGTTCTGGACATGGTTCTGAATTAGATGTTCAGAACCACGGTCGTTGTTGAATATGGCCATTGTTAAACAATACATGATAAACACTTCACAAATCTACCTGAGAAAACTGACTGGGGGTGCCATCCGTCAAACTCACCTGCATCACTAGAGCAGTCGTTTTCAAATTATCAACTGTTCCATTTCTTAATTGTTTTTGCTTCAGTTCCATCGTCAATTCCTCTATTTTCTGAAAGTCAGAAGTTGATTTCGGCTGGTTAGCAGCACAAGACAATGCCATGACCGCGTATGCTTGAATATCTGAAAAGAATTTTTCCGATTCCTTAGTGTCTTATACTTCGCAGTAACTGGCAAATTTAGATGCCGACATATTTCAACAGACTGTTTTTGAAGTGAAGCTTCTTACGCGAGGGCTTTGAAGTTCTGATCTGCAACATTTTTGAAAGACAAAAAGTAGTGGGGGTAAAAATAAAGAAAGTTAGTTGGAAGTTATAGAGATGTACATTGGTTGTAAAAAAAAGGTAACCGATGATTTTAACGCATTAAAAAAATCAATTTATACCGTTCGGCACAGCTATGTACCTCACAAAGGGCAGAGTTGAGTTTACGTTGTATTTTTCCCATGTCAGATTCAGAATGCAAAAGGATGATATAATCTAAAAAAAGCCCCACACCACTGCCTTCATTGACTACCTCTTCGAGTCTTGTAATGCAATAATGAGAACAATATCAGACTAAGAACTGAACCTCGAGGGAGAGCGTGCCTTAGTTCAAAAGGGTCGGACAGACCCTTTTGGACTGAGACACTGTTTTTGTACTAAACTCTTATGGATCTATTCTTTAAAGGCTCTGGACAAGTCCAGGAAAACGGCAGTAGTGTGGTTAGTAGACTAAGTTTTGAGAATTCCTTACAGTCTGAGAAAAGTACAAGATTTGATTGAAGCCTTTGCTAAAAATGTATTGCTCCCTATGTAAGAGGCCATAACTGGACAGATAATAATTCAATCTGCCCAGGATAAGACCAATCTATGAGTTTGATAATGAAGGATGTCAAAGATATGGGTCTACAGTTCTCGTCAGAACTTTCATCCTTTCCTGGTTTTCTGTAAAAATGATAATGATCCTTTTCCACCCCCACGGCAATCTGCCCAAAATTCCATGAGAGGTTTAAAAGACAAAATAAACTTAGTCTTCCCTCCCCTCCTAGCTATTTAACCTTGCGCCCATGAAGATTATCTGGGTCCGGGGCCCCGGTGATTTTCTGCTATGCAACACTCCCAGTGCGATACTCATCCTCTGCATTTTGAATCGATCATCTTCCCGAAAAGAAGAGGCACGGCATTTAGGAACCATTTTTTTTTTTCCTATCATTTCATCAACCCCGCCAAAAGACAGTTTGCTTATACTACTTTGATAAAATTTTCTCAAGATGTTTGCGGCTGTCTTGTTTTCCTGAGGAATCTGACCTTGAGGATCAAATACGATGTTACAACCATTCACTTGGGCTGATCTTTGCTGAGGAATTTAGACAGGTTCCATAATTCAGAGTAAGGAGTTCTAGCATCTGAGTTGCTCACAAATTAGTTCAAAATTCTGTATTGTGCATGGGCTTATGCTTTATGTTCTATTGCTCTGTGTCATCTTTACAGTTCTTCCAGCCAATACACACACACACACACACAAACCCCACGTAACAACTTTTTTTGTAAATTTTCCTAAAATTAGCAATTTTTACAATTTTTGAAGGGCTTCTGGCAATGGAAGATCTAAATATATCTCTGTGAAAAAAAATATATGTATTTACTTTTTTTAACTAAATCACAACGTTTCCACTCCACACCAAAATTAAAATCATAATATTTTTTTCTTAAATTTTCATAAAATTACTAACTTTTAAAAATATTCCAGGCGTTGGAGCACCGGAAGATGTAAATAGATTTTGAAGAAAAAAAATATGAGAACTATTAAACCTAAAACACAACTTTCCCACCCAACACCATAATTAAACTCGAAAAAAAAAAGTTTTTCTGTAATTTCTGCTTCTCTAATATATTGCTCTTCTAAGCTAAAAGAGGATATTTTTTATTGAAACATTTCTTTTAAATTTGAAAATCATTTTCTCGGCTAGCATTGTAGTTAGTTTTACATGTGTTACGTTAACATAGTACATTTCAGCATGCCGCTAACAAATCAGAGTGTCCGCACTGACTTTCTTTTAATGAGAATTTTTGTCGCAAATACAGTTAATTTAATTTTTGTAAGAGGGTCTCAATTTGAAAGAAAGATCATTATGTCAGGGGTGAACAAGGAGCAAACTGCGCTGCTGAATTGTTTAGAGGAAGTGGTCTTAAAACGGGCTAGGGTCTAAATACGGGCAACCTGCTGAAAAAGGGGGAAAAGGGTTTTGCACAGCCATAAAAAATGGCATCGAATGGAAGAACAGGACTTAGCAAAATATTGGCGCGCAAATAGTTTTGGTTGTTAACCCATATGATTAAATGAGAACTGTGTTATTAGAAAAATCTACTTTTGAGGAACTGAAAACTTTTCAAAGCATGTGAAACTGAATTTCCTCCTCTGTGCAGTAAAATTAGTAGCTACAACCTCACAACAAAGTAGATGACATGCGCTTCTTGTAAGGCACTTGTCTGGAACTACCTGTTTGTTGAATAATGGCTGCCGACATCACCAACTTGAAGTACTGAATGGTCTAAAAACGGGCAACCATAGATCGTTCAAAATCAGGTTAGCCCGTTTCTTTTTTTTTTTGGACCAACGATGTTGTCCCATTTTTAGACCCAGCAATTATTGATTCTTACTAATAATGAATTATGCTAATGCTTTAACAGGTTTAGTTTTTTGTAAGGCATGGACAATAATGGGGAGGTGGATTATTCTTTTTCTCTCTACCTGATTTTTAAGATGGCCAGAACCAAAGATAAATGTTAAAAACAAAAAATAATAATAATAAATAAAAATGATAGGAGATGGCTTGGATAAATTCTTTAAGGTGGTTTGCGAAGGTAATATGGGAACTTTCAAGACAAATAAATCTTTTTTATGTTTATTGGGCTACTCGTCATAGTACAAAAAAAAAAAAAAAAAAAAAAAAAACCGTTGAATTAAAACTTTTACAGAAAGAGTTTTTGACGTTGACGAAACGTGATTTTCAATGGTACAGAATAAACATCTTTCAGTCGTTTCAGGGGAAAGGAGATAAAAGAGAAGCTGCTTTAATATCTGCACACCAACACAGCTATAGCTTGAATGAGTGCTTCCGAGGATTTTAATTTCTCCTCATGTGATTTTTTCAAGGGTGAACATAATCGCAACGCTCATGAATGACAGATAAAATATACAACGAAGTTTATGGGCAAAAATTTCATGCATAACATTTGTTACAAAGTAAATTAATTTTGAGCAAGTAGCCCGTATTTGGGCAACTTCTTGAAAAATCATGTTTTTACCTCTTTTTTTTTGAGATCTTGTCGTTTTAGACTACCAAAATTATTTTTTTTTTGTTTTTTTTTAAACCCTAATATACCATCAAGAATGTTTTTAAGTTCTACTGGCACTAAAACTATCCTTTTGAGTGAACATTTTAATCGATAGGTACCAAAATGAAAATGGTAGCCCGTTTTTGGACCACTTCCTCTTCAGCAGGATTTTGGGTGTTATTTATTTCATTTTGGAGCTGCTCGTTCTGAAGGGTGATTCGTAGCATTTGAGGGGGATGCGCTACTACCCTTTGGAGAGGGGATACCCTGATTATGTATTTTAGTAAAAAGAAAAAGAATCGTATTTTGTAATACGTACACGTTTTTTTTATCTACGGAACGTGTTACAAAACGTACAAAAGGGATAACTGCTCCCTCTCAAGTCCTCACCACGTTTTATGTCTCGAGAGATTTTTTCCATTGTACTGCTACTGGCCACCACCTGAAAAGTCCCGATGAAGAATTGCTTTTTTTTGTATACATGCCCGTAATTAATGAAGCATAATTCTTATTTAACACCTGGATATGATCTGCCTCTGTTAATTAAACGAAATTGACTGAAGTTTCACCGCAATGCCTCAAAAATTACATAGTACTACATCTCGATTCTATTCAGCTACTCTATATTCCTTCTCAATATTGAACCCTCAACATAAAAGAAACCGGATGTATAAAGTTTGGCTATGATAACTGTTATTCCGATGGATGAAAGATTAAATAATTCTGTTAATTGAAATAGGGAAGAAAAAAGCATATTTACTTTGAAAACAACTTATGACTTCTTGTGGTTTTTTTTTTATTTTTTTTATTTTTTATAGGTTATTGAGCATGAGCTCAAGCAAGTTTATATTTCCTCCTCTTTTTCCTCTAGAAATTAAGCACTTTTGTTATCAGGGGTCTTATTGTCAAGGCCCTAATATCATCTCCAGCAACTAATTTAAACAAATACGGTATTTTAGACTTTTGTTTGTGATAGCCGGTAGGTTTTTTCACTCACCTGTCCAAAACTCCTTATGATTACTTTTAAATGCGTCGTACAACTTCTGAACATCGTTTTCGTTAATTTGTTCGCCAGCATTGCACAAAGCTAGCAAGAGAAAAGGATTCGTGTACTTCTGAGCATCCACTCGTTTTCGGAGTTCGGCGATTAAATCTTGCGTAAAAAAATTTCTCGGGTCGATGCAGGTAGCCAGAAAAGCATTCACATACTGTGCTATTTCGCCGCTGGGAATGTCAGCAATCTTTTTCCTGAAAAATCAACTGTTTTAAACAAAAGAGAAAATATTTTTAAATCAAATATACTGCAAGTGCTCCAGTAGTCGGGCAGTCACCAGTAGCCGACCACGAGAATTTAAAACTGCTTATAAATAGAATATGTATAACTCAAAATCGGATATGATGCATTCCCACATTCCTTTACCTGTCCTCAATTATCATTCAATAACAGTAAAGTTGTGGGTACTTTTTATTAAGTAGTAAATGAATCATTTTATTTTAAATGGTGTGCCCATCATTCTAGTTTACGACTCTGTTTATTTTTTTGTTGAGAAGACACATCTTTAAATGTTAAGTACCCTTTTTTTTTGTTCTACTGCAAATTTGCTTTTATTTTTGTTTTAATGAATTGTATAACATAACGTTTCAATTAAAAAATTAACTCCTTCTTAGGCTCAAATGTTTTTAGAGGGGTGGCCGACGACTGGATTCTGAATTCTTATGCACATCCAATGGTCGACCATAGCAGATTGATCACTAGTTCTATATTGTTTGGTTGATATACCTGATAGCGGACTACGTACAATGGATTTTCTAATGTTCATCAAATAATAATTGAAAGAAAGTTTTGACACGTTCTACTTCTAATGTTGATTTTAATTTAGAATTCGCAAAAAAAAAAAAAAAAAAAAAAAACAGGTTGTAAGTTTAGTTTGTCGTTGCGTTTAGAATATAAGTTCTAATGCTCAACTTGTCATTACCAAATAGTAATTTATTGGGGTTTTTTTTAATAAAATCCTGATACGTTGATAAAATTAATAAAACAAATGATCTGATTGCAATTAGTAATTTATCGACAGTAAATAAACATTCCCTTTGTAAGAAATTAAGATGTAATACTTCAATAGCTACGTTAGCTCAAATTATTTCAATGAGCGTTAAACCAGCGGTTATTCTTTCTATTGCTCATTTTGCTAAACTATTTGCTTCACCAAAGATTCAAGAAACCTGTATTCTATCTAGACTAATTATTCCAAATTTTGGTACCCCTTCTTGTTACTGCTTTTGACCAAATATTTCATTCATTGGGTTTTCTTCACAAGGAAATTAAAATTTACTTCTTGTTTAAAAGTATGCTGAACTTATTTCAAAATAACATGGTTTCAAAGTTGAATTACGTTGCTACCCACTCCATTCTAGTTCATTCATTGTTTACGAATTTTCTTGTGGAAAGCTGTAAGATTATCTTCATGACATCCCCCATTTCTCAATTTCAATTTACCCACAAACATGCCCGTCATTTGGCAATTGAGGGAGGTGGGGGGGGGGAAGGGAATTGACCCTCTGGATTTTTAAAACGTAATTATGCATTTTTGCTTGTATTTTGATGCTTTTTCCCATGTATTCAATTCAAACTCTTTGCCCCCCCCTCCCAGAAAAACTTTGAAAATAGGGACCTGTCGACATAATTCATCTTATTCCGGATTGTTCACAGCAAAAGTACCTTTTTTATGATAAATTTTGTTTTAGATGTGCCCATTGTTACTAATCTTTTAAGTCGCATGGATATTTTGAGCAATCACGATTGCTTATAGTTCTCATTTGACCGTTTTTGATGTTCCGTGCCTTTTTCAGCTTGGACCAGAAGCCTCTGCAGCACCACCGCCCACCATTCTCTGCAGGCGGCGCGGCGCGGCTGCTCCGGTCCTGAGCTATCCGCTTCTCCTGGTCGGAGGCGTCCATGTCCTACACACACGCATGCTCACACACTCACACACATACAGACACGCCTACGTGCATACACACAGGTCTACGCACACACATAAGCCTACACACTTACACACACAACTATGCACACGTAACCGCCCAGGAGGAGAGGCAGGCTTGGGGAGGGGGGGGGTGACAGGAGCTGTTTCTAGAAACAATAACTCCAATGAGTAGGGTCCTGTCTCAGTTCGTGATTGCGAAAAACATAATTTGAATACAAAATTTCAGAATTCAAATTAGTTTTTTTATTATACTTGCATTGTTTTGAAATGAAATTGTTTCAAAATCTACTATTTCATTTAAGTTCCGCATGTTGAAGTTTCTTTCTAATGAACATGGAATAGTCGAAGGTCAATCATATCGATCATTGATTCACTTTTTATCGATCCTGAATTCTATCAACTCTTTTATTCAGTCTTTATCTTAGCATACACAGTTAGTACAGAAACCTTTTCGCGTCAGTGAGGGGGGGAGGGGGGGAGAATCCAAGTTATGTTTTCAAAATTCCTTTCCAAAAAAACCCGGTTTAATCCGGGTCATTTCCATTCTTTAATTTTTGTTTTTGCAGTATACGATACGACTTTAGTAAGTGATGTAGAAGATGAATAATAAAAATGTATTGCATGTGATGCATATACAAACAGGTTGCAGTTTGAAAAATTACATAAACATAGATGTTACGAAGACATCAAGAATGCAGAACTCTTTCGTAATTATTGGAATAATTTATTTTGTAAAGACAATGCAGTGCTGTAAGTTTCCCATTAATTTTATTCACTCACACCCTAGGCGTGCTACCAAAGAATATTTGGTGCTACACCCTAAGAACAAAAGCGCATTCCCTAAATATTACGAAGACCCCCCCCCCCCCAAAGCAATGAGCCTCCCCCAAATGAAAAATACCCCTCAAAACATCGCCCCCTAAAAATTTCAACGACGCAATCTGCGCCAAGTCCCTCCCTAAGTGTGACCCCCTGCATACCCTATAAGAATAATGAAAATGAAACTGCCGACTACTAGGTTCATACATGGCCGAGCACTGGATTTCAGTGGCCAACTACTGGAGCATTTTCTTGTATTAACAATAGCTTGGTTTTTAATGAGAATAGGTTTTTATTTTTGAAACGAATTAGTGATTCCCTATTGGAAAAGGTATAGCCTAAAGTTTTAGTGTTTTTGGTGTTGAATTGATTACTGAAATTTCTAGGTCAACAAAGATCAACAAACGAGCTCTTAAATGGCCGACTACTGGAGTTGTTACCCTATGCGTACAAAGTGTTTAATAAGGCAGCGGAAAGTAAACTTTCCCTGGTTTGAACCATTTGCAGTGCGGCGCAAAAGTTTAAGCACAAGATAAATGTCTCAATAAAATGAAACACATACACCGGATCACTCTGCAATTTTTACTGCATCAAAAATTCCTTATTCAGTAAATTACCGCCCAAAAGCCAGGGCTAAAGCGGAAATACATGACATACACCGCCAGCTCAGTCATTTCCAGCCGAATACTGCAGTTTCGTGACTGCAATAAAATTTGACATGAGAAATAATGATATTTTTCAGATTCTAGTTAGTTAAATATGGGGTTCTCTTACTGGTGATGGTCTAGTAAGTAGTAATTAATCATGACTATGCTGGAAATAAGCTGACATGAGTTTGTAGATTGGAATTCCCTCCCCTCCCCGCCCCAGCACTACTTTTTATCGTTTTTTTGTCTCAAAATTGTATTCAAAATCTAAAAAAAAAAGAAAAAAAGCTGGTACGTAAGAGAAAAATTATAACAAACTGAGACACTGCCAAACATCAGTAGTGACTAAGGCTTATAAATGAAAGGGGGGGGGGGTGCTATCATAAAAACTAACGGTCAGTAAAACTTAGAAAGACAAATAGAACCACACTCAATAGCAGCTTTTTTTTTTTGGAAAGTGGGACGGTAGGGTGAGGGGGAAAGGGGGGTGGGAGCAATCTGGAATGGAAGCTTAACAACATAAAAGGCTATGCTCAAAAGGGCGAAATTTGTTTGATCTATAACTGATTTTAATATTTGTATAAGTAGATCTCGTTGCATTAATACTCTACTTTACAACAGAAATTAAAAAGAAAACTAGCAATAAAGGGAAAAAAAACGGCTTCATTCCAGATGTTGTAGAAAGACAGTTATGTGAACCGACTTATGATCTGATACTTTGATTTATTTTTAGTTTTGTGTGAAAATAATGGAAAAACACTGAAACAACACGGGGGAAATATTACTATTTTGCTAATATTTCGGTGCAAATTATTTCTTTCCGCCCTCCAAAATTGAATTTTGGGGGAGGGGTATGTGATGAAATGAATCATAACTTTGCTTATCAGATAATGAATTAATCAAGTGAAATTTGGGAAGTTAGGATCGAAAAAGAAACACTTGGAAAAAAAAAAAAAAAAAACATGTAGTGTAAAAATAATCCTCAATTCAATCCCCAGGTGAGGCGTGATACTAGTACAGTGTTTGAGGTTTAATTTTTTTTAAGACAAAAATGCCCTGATATTTTTCAAATTTTCAAAAATTGTGCTTTTTTGATCGCAATTAACTCAAAACAGCATTACTAGGAAAAAAAAACCTTTTATATATTATGGTACCTGACTATGTGTAAATCATCAGGAAAAAGAAAACAGCATGGGATCTCTTCTTGTTTTCTTGAAAATAATTTTTTTGTAGCTCGTTTTAAGCGTTTTCTCGTGCGTAAAACGTGTGTCCAGTATGCAGATTAGATCTGCTAAAACTTAAAGGATGTAGTAAGAATGTATATATGTATGTATAAAAGAAAGAGAAAAAGGCTAGCACTACTTTATTTTTGTGATTTTTACAAATTGATGGTGTTTTAATTGCAGGTAAATCAGAAAACAATAAATCGATATCATATATATATATATATATATATATATATATATATATATATATATATATATATATATATATATATATATATATATATGAGTCATTCCATTTCAAATCAGGCAGGCAGGTTTTAAAAGTGGCATATGACCATCACTGATCTTTTTGAAAAAAATACAGTAGTTACAACTAAGGGACGTTTGAAATATCCCAAAAGGATTTTGCAAGAAATTTTTTTTTTTCTTCAGTTACAGCCTATTAAAATTCTGCACAAAATCGGCCGTTTTGGAAAAAACCGGCAAAACACTCCATTTGAAATGGACACTATTTCAAAAATATTTAACCTATTTGAATAATTCTTTTTTATAAAAATAAATAAGGATCCATATAGCCTTTAGACATCGTTTTCGAAAGTTTAGTTAGGTTTTTTAATAACGAAAAAAATTCATTTTTGCCGCGAAAAAACTGTATTTTTCCCGATTTTACGATTTTTTTTCTCCATGAAAAAAAAGTTTTTTTTACTAAACGGCGATGGCAGTCTAAAGCCCTTATATGATAGTTTCATAACATATTTTATTATAATTCTTGGATGCATACAGCCTCGGAAATAAAATTTGAAAATTTTCAAAAATTGGCGATTTTTGAAGTGATTTTACTCAAAAAATCCATTTTTTAAAAATTTAAAAATTGGCTCATTTGAACCCCATATAATGCTTAACAAGTGGATAGACACCGCATCCCGTATTTTTTCCCATAAAATGTTTTATGATTTTTTGAAAGTGGCCTTATTGCCCATTGCATGCATGTAAAATAAAAATGTCTAATAATTTCAGTAACTGAAATTCTGATTATATTAATGCCTAATAGCTACAATAACGGTGCACTTTATCAGGAACAACTAAAATCTTACTGACTTTTAATAATATATCAGTAAAAAACCGCTTTTGATGACCCAGTCAATTCGTCTTTTTGTAAGACTCTGTGTGTAGCCTTTCGATAGAAAAGCCTTTGGTGATTATATTAATGGCTAATAGCTACGATATAATGATGTACTTTATCAGTAACAGTTAAAAAATCTTTCCTTTTTTTTATTATTATTAGTTTATTTTATCTCCAAAGCTATGCATTCACCGTTACTTTCATATGCAGCAACGAATCATATTTTTTCTCTTTCAATTCTCTTTCTCTTCAACTCAATTACGCGACAGGGGAAACCATAAAAGGGAAGAACAATACAATGCATTTAAAACAATTAATTTTAATTTCGTGCTTTGGTTGTCATTGGCGAATGTTGTCACATTATTTTTGGATCCTACCTCGTATGATTACTTTTATACGTAAAAATATATATACTAAATTCAAACCGCAAAACTCACTTGTAGTTTAAGAATTTAAAAAGCCCACCTATTTTGCGAGAGAAGTAATCAATTGAACATGGTTGTAAGTTGAGGTAACCAAACAGATCACCAAAGGTAGCTATTATAGCCAGGGATCCAATTTCTAACAAAAGAAGTGCAGGATCCCTGTAGTCTTCAGAACTTATTTTAATGCTTAAGTGGCCTGAATTCGGTCAAAAATACAAAAATTTGAGTGAAACAAATAAGGAAGTATGGGAGCTCAGCTCCCATAACAATAAGGCGTTGATCAGCATAAAAATATATTTATATAACGAAGTACAAAAAGACGAATTGACTGGGTCATCAGAAGCGGTTTAATACTGCTATATTATTAAAAGTCAGTAAAATTTTGTTTGTTTCTGATAAAGTGCACCATTATTGTAGCTATTAGGCATTAATATAACCAGATTTTCAATGACTGAAATTATTAGACATTTTTATTTTACATGCATGCAATGGGCGATAAGGTCACTTTCAAAAAATCATAAAACATTTTATGGGAAAAAATACGGGATGCGGTGTCTATCCACTTGTTAAGCATTATATGGAGTACAAATGAGCCAATTTTTAGATTTTTAAAAATTGGGTTTTTTTGAGTAAAATCACTTCAAAAATCGCTAATTTTTGAAAATTTTCAAAATTTCAAATTTTATTTCCAAGGCTGTGTGCATTCAAGGATTATAATAAAATTTGTTATGAAACTATCATATAAGGGCTTTAGACTGCCATCTCTGTTTAGTAAAAAAAACTTCTTCATGGAGAAAAAAAATCATAAAATCGGTAAAATGCAGTTTTTTCGCGGCAAAAATGAATTTTTTTATTCATCAAAAAACCTAACTAAACTTTCAAAAACGATGTCTAGAGGATATATGGGTTCTTATTTATTTTTAGAAAAAAAAATAATTCAAGTAGGTTAAATACTTTTGAAATAGTGTCCATTTCAAATCGAGTGTTTTGCCGGTTTTTTCCAAAATGGCGGACTTTGTTCAGAATTTTAACTGGCTATAACTGAAGAAAAAATTTTTTTCTTGCAAAATCCTTTTGGGATATTTCATATGTCCCTTAGTTGTAACTACTGTAATTTTTTCAAAAAAATCGGTGATGGTCATGTTTGTGACACTATAATTAAAAGTAATCGGTGCAAAATTTGAACTCGATCGGTCAATAATAACACGTGCCCCTAGGACGTTGAACTTGAGCACTTTTGATAATTTTCCCACATATCTTCGAGTTTTTACTTCAGGCCCCGCACATAGTGTCTCCTAGGTTTGCAAAATATTTTTTACAGCGAGGATGCACTAAAATTAACCTTTTTAATTTCTTCATATTATCTAAAGATTTTACATTGAATAAGAATGAAATAACTTTACCTTAATCGTACGCTTTTCTCATTGTATCTCAATCGTGTGCATTTTTTCCCCGATAGTCTTGGACTGTCTGTAAAGTACTAAATTGCTTTTGTGACTCATGTTTGGTAAATTGATTGGGAAATTCTTCGATTAATTGTGCTCCTCTTTCAGTTGTATCATCCACAACTTTTAGCATTCCAACGATATCTCTTCCCTTTAAATAGCTTCCTTCATTTTGCCTTGAATCAGGATCAAATAGGGAAACATCTTTTGGTGTTTGTAACTCATCGAACAGTTTTATTGACTTGTAATTAATTCTATAAAGAGGAAGATCTTTTCTAAGAAAGTATTCCAAATCATCGACTGTTATCTGAATTTTTTATACAGTCATCAGTCACGTCTTCCTTTTCAGTAAGCATTTTTTGGGGTAGTCTTTTCCTATCTTCAAAGTTAATTCCTACATCCAATACGGACAAAGCTACTAGTTCATCCCCTAAGTACCATAAGTGTGATTTTTGAATTTTCCAATCAGTTTCTGCTGCATGTTTGCAATCATTTTGTACACTGCTAGTTTTTTAGACACATTATTTTAAAGGGCCTAGATTGGGTTGCTGCGGAAAACCATATTTTCATACAACATTATATGTAAAACAACATTTACGGGCATTCTCTTCATGTAAAGTCAATTTAAATTGTTTCCTAAATACATAAATATTCAAACAATAAACTCCTTTTGCCACCCATCTGGCTCAGGAATAAGCTTCAGGTTGCCGAAAACATAACCCTGTACGAGGGACGACTTCACCAAGAAATATTATTACACGTTATGAGAATTCTCTGTAATATTTCTCAACTCCGCTTTCTACGAACAATAACATGTCATCTACTTCGTATTCTAGAATTTAAGTGGTATGTGTACTTGATTGAAATGTTATTCTAAATGTTGGAGATCATTCTACAAAATTTTTTAAGCGCTGCGCTTAAATAATGGAATATCGAGTCTAGAACTAAGAAAGGCAAGAACTTCTTTAAAGACACTCTGCAGTACGATTTTAAGTGCATGATGATGGCAATCCAAATGTAATATATCACCATTCAGCTTTTGCTCTAAAAAATTATGCACAATTTATACGGCCGGTATTGTAAGCCGTTGTATCAAACACTACAGCTTGAACAGTTAGCAATAAAGAACAATCATCTAAGATATCATATACAACTGAAGAAATTTCTCAGGAATTCTGAGTAGCTGTCCAACATTGGGACCTGAAGCTATCACGGTAAGCCTATCGGCGTTTTTTCCCCTGTTACATCTGGATGTAGCTTTGTATCCCAGTGAATAACTAAAAAATCTAAATTTAAATTCATGAAATCGGATTTTAACTCTCGAAGACTTTCTCTTGCTCTCTTAAGGGATGTACGATTGATCATAAGGTCATTTGGATTTGATTTTACTGCATCTACATAGGCTGTTAATATATGAACAGCATTTTTGTCCCTAATATGGCACTTGTCTAACATTGATGAAAAGCGAGTAGATATCAATAGTTGTCAAGCTTTTTTGCGTTGTGGTAGACCAGATATAGAAAAAAGTTTCAACAAGTTAGGATGGATATTCCTTTCGGTTTTCTAAATCTTGTGAATTGCAAGAAGAATTTGATGATAATAACGGACTGTGTACTGAAAAAGAAAACAATTTAAAGTATAGATTTTTACATTATTCCGATCTGGAGCTCCTTTAAATTTATATTTTAGATATGGAAAATAAAGTATATTTTTATGGTAGAGTAATCGAGGATTTTTCAAAATTTATATTTTAAGAATGCATAAACATTTAAGTATATTTATAACTAAAGAACAGCGAATTAAAATATAATTGCCATTACTTTAACTTATAGCACTGAAACCTAGCGACTCTATTTGCCACACCTATTACATACACACAAAATTTTATAAATCAACACCCCCTAAAGCCTGGAGGAGGCAATTTGTTGTTGTTAAAGATCATTCATTAATGGCCTTTAGAATGTCTTGTGTCCCTCTTGGTGGAAAGAAATGTTCTCCTGACACTTGGTTTGAAACGAGCGTGAATAGCAGTATGCCTGTCCCAAGGCCATTGGTGTACATGTACCATCTGTAATACGTAAAATTTTACAGAATGAAAGTGAGAGAATGGTTCGTCTGGAAGTAGCAACATCTATCGAGGTTCAAAATTACTTTAAATATGAAACGTAAGAATATTTTTACATAAAAATGAGAAAATCCGTAATTTCTTCTTCGAAACTCAAAAAAGGGGGCCCTAGGGGCACGGGTTAGTATTCATAGATTGACTTAAAATTTCGCATGGATCATTTATTTGTATAATGGAACAAATTGAGGGGGCGTCGCGTAAAATATCTGCAACTTCAAAAATAAGGACCACTCTAATATATATATATATATATTGATTTATCGTATCGATCCCAAAATAATTCTTTCTTATTTATGTCCGTTGCAATGGAAGAAATTTCATGAACAATATCTGCTTCACTTTCCTCTAAATGTCTATTTTTTATGTTATCTTCAAATACCTCTAAAAGGCTGTCGGTTCTTGATAAATCAGTATTATTTGCTTTTTTTTTTGCTTTGTATATCGGCTAAAAGCAGCTTGAATTTGACTTTTTGTCAGATATTGTTCGGTTGGAATATTTTTATGTCTTCAATCATCTCTGTTCTCATTGCATGTTCTACTTGGTCGGGCGTCTGATTTCTAACGATTTTCTCACCATAAAGGAACTTTTCTTAAAGAAACTCTCTTTGTTTCATTGAAAATCGTGTACTTTTACGAGTTGGGAGAGCCCACCCCTCACATGAGACTGACAAAATGTTTTCTTCTTTGTTTATTCCTTGTTGACTGGTAGATGCCTTACCAAGACCATAAGAAACAGAACTCTGAACAGGTATTTGAAGATGACGTAGAAAATAGACATTTAGAGGAAAGTGAAGCAGATATATATATATATATTTATATATATATATATATATATATATATATATACACACATATGATATCGATTTATCGTTTTCTGATTTACCTGCAATTAAAATACCATCAATTTGTAAAAATCAGAAAAATAAAGTATTGCTAGTCTTTTTCTCTTTCTCTATTCACACATACTTTAAGTTTTAGCAGATTTAATCTGCATACTAGACACACGTTTTACGCACGAGAAAACGCATAAAATGAGCTACAAAAAAATTATTTTCTAGAAAACAAGAAGAGATCCCATGCTGTTTTCTTTTTCATGATGTTTTACACATAGCCAGGTACCATAATATATAAAAGGTTTTTTTCCTAGTGATGCTGTTTTGAGTTAATTGCGATCAAAAAAGCACAATTTTTGAAAATTTGAAAAATATCAGGGCATTTTTCTCCTAAAAAAGTTAAACCTCAAACAAATTTTGTGTTATTTACTCTCTTCATAGTATAAACTTTCAGTATATGTTAAATTTTTTTTTGGGTGATGGTTTTTGGGGGGAAATAACGCAGGTTAAACTTGCGCGAAAACGGATAAATCCATACTTTGCGACCCCTTATCTGAAGAAAGCAACAACCCCCAACCAAAATAACTATGAAGTCATCATCACTAGATACAGTACAACCAATTAATATAAACATAACCGTGGGGCGGTGTTTCTGTAAAGAGCTATAGCGCACTGAAATGCGACTTTTAGAAATTTTCTAAAAAAGCGCTGCAAAGCCTCAGACTTTGGGAATTTTTAACGAGCGAAAAAATTTTTTTGGAAGGCTAAACATTTCAGATTGTTCACTTCTCATGACCTACTTTGACATATAAAAAAATTAGAAAAATCAAAACTGATCACTGCCACACCTTGTCTCAACTTAAAAATAATGGCTCTTAATCGTATGTTTGGGTGTGCGTAGGGGGGGGGGGGAGGGGGGAATGTACTTCGTCTTTCTTTAAAGAAGAACATTTACCAGATTTTAATAAGTTTGCTATTCATTTTGTTTTATTTTATTTTATTTTAATTTTATTTTTTTACATTTTGAAAACAGTTTTGAAAAAAAAAAAAAGTTGTTCTGCGGGGGGGGGGGGGGGGCGATGCGGCTTACCACTTGGCATTTTTAAAAAAATCATCGACTTTGAGATCGTTTAACTACTAAAGTCAAGCGAAACAAAAGCTATTTTATATTTTTCTTAGCACTATACTGTGGTGAGTAGTTAATCATATACTTATTTTCAGCGGCTATAGCAGTTAATCATATACACCGGTGTAAGAAAGTAAGAGAATTTTCAGATTTGGTCAATTATTTCCAGAACTACCGGACCGATTTCAATGAAATTCGGTATGTACATACATTGAATAAATACAACCGAATAGCTATCTAAAATTTAAAATACACACGCATGGTCTTAAAAAACGCTCGTTATAGTCGGATAGTATAAAACATCGGTTGCAAAATTGAACGAAAAAATGTGTTAGTAGGGGATATGATCTCCTGCAACAGACATATAGGCCTCGCTGTGTGAGTCCTTACTTGAAATGAAGCAGTTTATGGGATCCTGGAGCAATTTTTTCCACTCGTTCAACAATGCTATACGCAGGCTGTAGAGGGTCCCCGGAGGGGTATTGCGAGTTGCTATTGCTCTCCCGAGAGCGTCCCAGACATGCTCTATAGCATTGGAGTCTAGCGATCTGCTTGGCCAATCTATCCTGTGAATATCCTCCCGTTCAGGAAATTAGTCGACTAGAAGAACTCTATGTGATCTTGTGTAAACATCCATTAAAATTAACTCAGGACTAACAGTACCTCTCAAGAGGTGAGCGTAGGACTTCAAGACCACATCTCTATTCCTCGTAACTGTCAAAGAACCTGTCTCAAAGACATGGAGGGGCGTGCAGCCATCCAACATGATACCTGTCCAGACCGTCAAACCTCCTCATCCATAATGGTCGATTTCGCTGTTATTGGAAGGCAGGTAGTGGCTCCCGGTTCAGCTTAACCGACTATTATTGCCCTACGTTTATTGGATAGAAGCAGGAACCCACTACCTACCCTCCAATATGCGCGAAATCGACCATTATGACGGTGCTGGTTTGACGGTCTGATCAGGCATCATGTTGGGTGGCCGCACACCCCTCCATGTCTTTGAGACAGGTTCTTTGACAGTTACGAGGAATAGAGATGTGGTCTTGAAGTCCAATGCTCACCTCTTGAGAGGTACTGTTAGTCCTGGAGTAATTTTAATGGATGTTAACGTAAGGCCACATAGAGCTCTTCTGGTCGACGAATTTCTGGAAGAGGAGGATATTCATTGGAGGGTTTAGCCAAGCAGATCTCTAGACTCCAATCCTATAGAGCATGTCTGGGACGCTCTCGGGAGAGCAATAGCAACTCGCAACACCTCTCCGGGGACCATCCATAGTCTGAGAACAGCGTTGTTGAATGAGTGGAAACAATTGCCCCAGGATCCCATAAACTACTTCATTTCAAGTATGGAGTCACACTATAAGTTTGTTAGAGGGGGCCATACCCCCCTTAACCCATTTTGTTGTTCAATTTTGCAACCGCTGTTTCATACCATATAACTCTAACGAGTGTTAATTATGATCATGCATGTGTATTTTAAATCTTGGACGGTTATTTGTTTTGAATTGGTTTCAATGTATATGCATACTAAATTTCATTAAAATCGGCCCAGTAGTTCTGGAGATAATTGATCATATCTGAAAATTCTCTTAATTTCTTACACCAATGTACTTATTCACGGCTTTAGCAGATATCCGGGCCTTAACAAGGCAAAAAAAGTAAAAAAAGTAGCAGTTTCAGTTGACCTTTACCCTCAACGCCATGAGTGAGCCACCAAAGTATTTATGCTAGCATTTACTTAGTATCAATTAGTATACACATTTAAAAGAATTGGCTTGGTTCACTTATAGCTTTTGAAGCAAAGCAATCATTACTTCTTTTTTTTTCGCGACTTTAAACTTTGATCCCTACTCAAGGACAAACAAATCAGTTTTTTAGAAAAAGAAACTTCACTTTTTCTTATCACCATACTAAGTAAAATATCCTCAAAGTTCCAGGAAAATTGAAGGTGTCAACTATCCGGCCCCCATTCCCTTTGTCCAGCTTAAGAAAAAAAACATTCTTAAAAACAAGTGTACTTAAAAGGAAAACTAAACTTTTAATCTATAAATCTCTTATCAGACCTGTACTCACATATTACTCAAAAACCTCGACATTGACTCAAAACAATGAAAATGCCCTTGGTGTCTTTGAACGCCGCATTTTAAGGGCCATCCTTTCCATACAGGAGGTTGATGGTATTTGGCACATGTGCTCTAATTTAGAGCTTTAAAGAACCTGATGTGTTCAAATTCATAAAAATTCAAAGATTCAAATGGGCTGGCCACGTTATAAGATTAAATAAAGAATGATCAACAAACAATTTTTTTTTTTTTTTTGGCTAAACCTACAGGAGTTAAAACAAGGGGTCGACCTAACCTCAGTTAGGTTGATTGCCTTGATAAGGATTTTTCTACCATAAAAGTGAATAATTGGCAAGCCATGGTCAAAAAAAAGAGAGGCGTAGAAGAAATTTGTTGAGAAGGCCAGGGCCTACCCAATGCTGTCGTGCTACTAAGGAAGGAAGGAAGGAAGGATGTGTTGTTGAGGTAAATAAAGGAAATGCTTTCTTGAAATTAATATTTATGTAATTGATACGGATTAGGGATTGCAATACCGGACCAAAAACGTAATACCGGTATTCGGTATTTTTTAAAACATGATACCGGAACACCGGTATTAATACCGGTATTCTAAAATTCTCAAAAGTTATTAAAAACACATTATTTCGTTGTTATTATTCAGAATTTTGTTTGAAAATTGCAATAATTATGAAAATTCATTCAAATGTTCTAAGAAAGAATCAATAATAGTAAGAAACATAAAGCATCTATTGAATTGTTCCTTAGCCAGGAACTCATTTTAGCGCACAAGTTTCTTTCAGTTTAAAATACTCTTTCTAAGTTCACGCTGGTCGGTAGTACTGTTAATAATGTACGTTACACCTCCTCTGATTGCGCCGCAATCCTTCATCTTCAAATAATTTGGTCTCTTGCATGCTGGATTTGGATCCATCTTTTCTTTTTTGTATGTATTTCTTTTGTATTGAGTATGGTATTTTTAAAAATATTGTAGCTAGTTCTTCTCTTCGAGAGATGACTTATTTCCAATAGAAACATATCATCTTCAACAATACCTCCTGATCAGGATTGGTTTGTGTTTATTTTTTTTTAAATAAAACCTTTGGTTTGAAATTTACGATTAACTTAACTAAATTTGATCTTATTTATTTCTTTTATTCGTTTTTGTTTTCTTTTCAAAATTCTTTACTTATATAAATACGTGAAGATATTTTTCAGTTCAAAGTTGACAACAGTTGACAAATATTTTAGGCAGTTGAGACAAATATTATTAAAAAATAATATAAAGTACTGCTGCAATGGACGGTTAAAATAAATTTTTCATAGTACAAATACATTTGCTATTACACTTGAAATTAGATTTTACTAAAATGCAAGTGAGTGTTCCAGAAAGAGGAAGAAATAAAAACATTGTGCGCAAAAACGCACGAATATGCGATTCAATTTTCACACCATCTGGTGTTGAAAATATCATTTTGTATTCTTTTCATTACATTTATTTATTGATATTCTATTAATTCGTGTAAGCACTCATTTTTTTTTCATTTAAGAGATTGGTTTCGGTACTGTCTCATCGCGAAAGAAATGCACATTTAAAGTAGCAATAGATATGTAGTAAGTTAAATTAAAAACTCCTTAATTAAAAACTTTTTACTATTTTCAACTAGTACAGAAAATACCGATATTTTACCTTAGCAAATGCCGGTATTTCGAAATCAGCACATCAGCTCTAAGTACCGGTATTCGGTATACCGGCGGTATAGCAATCACTAATACGAATTGATAAAAAAATATAAAGATTATATAAATAAAGAGATAGTTACACAGGCAGGTTATATATATATATATATATATATATATATATATATATATATATATATATATATATATATATATATATATATATATATATATATATATATACTAGCTGACCCAGCCACGCGTTGCTGTGGCTGATAACGGAAATAATTTTTTACTCATTTTTATACAATCAAATTAATGTTTTTAACAAAGCTGGAAAAATTTCAGTCGATTTTAAATCACAGGGGATGGAAAACGGTCGTGTTTGGCCGAAGTAGGAATTTATTAAATTTAGTAAGTACTAACTAAATTTTCTATAGTAAAAGCATTACTTTCTATACTTACGTTCATTAAATTTAGTAAGTACAGTAAACATGATTCAGAAAGGCTCCTGGAAAATAATGGGCAGTTGATGTGCCCAATTTCTTCCAGTTAAGATACCTTACAAAAACCAGGAACGTTTTCCGCTAAAATTCAGTAACATTCCTGAAATTATCCCGGAAGAAAAATTCAAAAAACTTCCCGTTTATAGCCAGTCGTGGTTCTGGAACATCAGAGAAACCTTACGTAGGTATAATAACAAAACTCGGCACCGTCCTGATTCAATTAGAAAGTTCTATAAACAGTATTGCAAACATGGTCAAATTCAAGCCAGAATTGCTGGCATCGAGCATTGTACTCGCCTGCAATTCTTGAAAATCAACTTCGTCCATACCTCTTTGCTTCCTTTGGGAAGTTAATCTGCATGGACTGGTCGTTGCCAAAATGAAGCCGTTACACATTATAAATACCCTTAATTAATCTTTGAACTGGAAGATAAAAATATTTTTTAAAACAGTGAGAAATCTGTGTTCGTGCAACTTGTAAAAATTTAGAGAACTTTTTGACAATGATACTTGATTTTTCCAGGAAGTGGATAAAAACCATTGAAATTCTGAAACGTTGCACGAACATACTCAGAAACATTTCGGAATTTTTTAGCAGTGTAATTAGTTCAGCCAAGGGTGCAAAATAACTTGAAAGTGGTAGGCAAAGTAAAAGAATTTTGAAATTAAGCATTAATTAATATACAGTTTTTGTTTTTACATTTTATTCATCTAAGCTTTAAGTATAGTTTTTAATCAATGACTTCTCACAAAATATACTACATAAATTGATCTATGTATATATATATAAATGGAGTTTGGTAAATTTGTTCCCCAAGATTTCAGAAACTACCCAGCAGATTTGGCTGAAATTTTCACCGTTTGTTCAGTTTGGTACTGGGAAGGTTTATAGACCAGTTCGAAAAAAATCCGATTGATAGTTCCCTTTTTATTCCAATTTTAGTCCCAATTTTCGCATAAATGTCCCAATATGGGGGTGAAAAAAAACGTGCACATATTAACATTATATGTCCATCGAAAGCGCCAATTTTTTTGCTGAAGATAGCATCTGTTCGAAGTTTCTAAGTTGTATAAAAAACGAGTTATGAGCTTTTTTTGTTCCCTGTTCGAAGGCTTTCATCAACCCAAGTCATTATTTAGTGTGTCATCTTAACTCCCAAGAATTTTTGTATTGTTGAATATTTTTGCGTTTCGTCTGACGTTTTGAGGCTTTTCTCAAGTCAAATCTTAAAGTAACGTTTTTCCACAAGATTGGTTAAAAATAAATGGATTTGGCTGATCATTTTACTTTTAAACAGAACTTATGTAATTAACGGTTTATTATTATTATTTATGCTGATTGGACACTTGCTCACTATATCCAACCAACCAGCAGAAATAT
>NW_026557957.1:0-54100 GCF_026930045.1 Uloborus diversus | reverse complement strand
CCTTCACTAAGGTTACCACCAAAAATAGTCTAAAATTGTGCCTTAAAGATATAAATTTTGAAAAGTTGTGGAGGAAGATCCCTGAAACCGCCCCCCCCCCCCCTTGCCTCTAAACGTCTCAGAAGCAGGGTCGTGCGTAGGGGGGGGGGAGAGGGAAGAAGGGACACCTGCTGGGCCAAGCCTGAAGGGTGCTCAGTATTTTTCAAACCAGGCGTAAAATACAGGAATAAACAACATGGAGGGGGACCAGGAAAAGTCATTTATGACGGGCCCCAAAATTTCTGTGCACCCCCCTGCTTAGAAGATAACTTGAAATTGCGTTTCACCTATCAGGGGAGGATTCTCAAACTTTTCTTTTCAAAAGATTTTCTAATGTTGGGGAACAATCTGAATTGTTTTTGAAAAGAACCTTCAAATAAAAAGAAAACAAATGTTACTAGCTATTGATTGAGTACTTACGTCCAACACCTCCTATTTTCCTCCCCCTCCCCATTTTTTTTCTTCTTTTTTCTTAGTCGGTGTAAAAATCAGAAAGCCTTCAAAATGCTATATTGTTTAAGTCCCTTCACCCACTAAAGTTATTAAAGAGCTTCTTAAACCTCGTTTTCAGGGCTTCAATGTCAAAAAATTTCCTTGAGACAATTACAAAGCGCCTTGCCTTCGGAAAGCATCGAAAATCGTTTAACATTGCTTTTATGAAGCTTCAATTTTGAAAAACGGCCGAACCCCTATCGTTGCCAAGTATGGTCCAAGTCACGCTTTTAAGACCTCAATTACGAAAAAATTTCGAACAAGGGTCCGACTGCTCCCGTATGAAATCTCAAAATGAAAAAAATTACAATTTTGAAAAATTTTACGTGGAGAGTGTTTAAATCCCTCCACCTAGTATCGCTGAATATCTCTTTAAAACTTCGTTTTTAGGACTTAATTTTCAAAATAGTTTTTGGAGAGAGCCCCAGAACCGCCTTGCCCGTAACATCATCAAAGTTTGTCTGGAACTGCGTTTTTAGAACTTCAATTTCGAAAAATTTGGCAGAGGGGTGATGGATTTCAATCTATTAAAAAAAAAATCAATCGGGGCACACTTCAAAGAGTCCCATTCCGACCAATTTGCGGTCCAATCTTTCAAGCTAAAACTTTTAAACCCCACTCTCTCGCTGAGCAGTTGTCTCACTATCTTACCTTGCATACTTGAGTGATCTTCATATACTGCCTAATTTGTTTTTCCGCCAAAGATAAAAATCTTCCACTGCACTGATCGTTTGTGTACAGAACTACCCCGTTGTAATTTATCTGGACGAAAATAAAATTTGCTTCGTCTTAAAATTCCATACCCTCTTTTCCTTTAATAATGTACTGATTAGTTTGGTAATCCTTAAAGTATTCTTGCCATTGGTGTCAAAATGTATGTAAAAACATGAAGAGAAAACTTGATTTTGCACTTGATTTTCTGAAAGTCTTCAAATTATTGGGAAAAATCAGATTGAGATTCAAGTAATTCATTTATTTCTGAAGAGATTGGTGTATGGCAAGTGGCAGAATATTAATTTTCAAAATTAAAGAGTCATGTCTCTTTTTTCCTGGAATTAACCTTATCTTACTTTTAAAAGTAAGCTGAATAGATTGATCTATTGTATGAAATATATTATGTGTATAAATGGGTAAAGTTATTGATATCTAAAAATTTTTTAAGATTTGAAAAATCATCCCAAAAATATGATTTAAATTAAAAAAATCTAACTTTTTTTTATTTAAAAAAGAAATTTTTAAAAATCAAAAACCATGCTGCTACTCATGAAGCATTTTACTTTAAAAACAAGGTAATGAAACAAAGTTTAATTTTGTGTCTGAAATCTAAATTTAAGAAACTAAGAATTTTTCGATAAGGTAATTTTGATGTCCTAGACAGATTCCAGACAGAAATTTAGATTTTTGACCGGGGGGGGGGGGCATGTCACCAGCGGCCTGAGAATAAAAAATGATGAAAACCGAATAAAACCAGAATCAAAAAATTCACCTACCCTGGTTATAGCGCCTTCTGATTTCCTTTTTTTGCTTCCTTTTACAAAAAAGGAAGTATTGTATTCGCGAAAAAATGTTCACTCAAAAATCAGCCTTAATTTCCATTTTTCTCACCCCCGTATGAACGTTGAGTTTTTTTTTCGACCCGACCACACGTGGATATATGCCTAGGAACCGACAGACACCCGAAATATCTATTTTGATGACCCCCGAGTTAATTACAATGAATTTTCTTGTGACGTCCGTATGTACGTTATGTATGTGCGTATGTTTGTATGTATCTCGTATAACTCAAAAACAGTATGTCCTAGAAAGTTGAAATTTGGTACGTAGACTCCTATTGGGACCTAGTTGTGCACCTTCTCTTTTGGTTGCATTCGGATGTTCCTAAGGGGGTCGTTTGCTCCTTTTTTTGGGGGGAGGGAATAATTGTTAATTTCGATGTAAACTCAAGTGGTGTTATAATTCGGGGGAAACTTGGCGATTTTGGTCGCCAAGTTGGCGAAAAATTTTGCCAATTTTTTAAAAATTTTTTTATTTTAAATTTGGTTTTAATTTGGCCACTGTTGGTGATATTTATAAAGTAAATAACTGAATCACATTAAAATACAGGGTGGCGACAGATCAGGGAAATCAGGGAGATCAGGGAAAAGTCAGGGAACTTTATTAATTAGGGAAAAATCAGGGAAATATCAGGGAGTTTTGAAAAAAAACAAAAAATCAGGGAAAATTGATTTTATGGAGAAAAAAATTTTTTTTTTTTGCTTTACAAAATTAAGTACACTAATTCCCTACTCATTTTCTGCCAATTATCTGTTCAAAAAAAATTAAAATTAATGAGGTGCGATTATACACTGCCGCATATTTGTGCATCTTTTTTCCTCAATGTCAAAGTATTGAATCTTACTTATTACCCACAGGATGAACTTTCTAAGATTGCTTCTGTGTCTGTTAGGTTGTTTATTTTACCTAGCTTGAAATTTCCTTTTATGCTTTCAATGCTACGTAAAATAAACAACCATACAGGCAAAGAGGAAACCTTCATTAATGCCTTAGCTCCTTTGCCTTTATTCTATTGTTTCGAAGTAATTAGCGTACTGTAATCACGATTTCAAGAAGAAATCTTTGGTTTTTGAGTTAATACTGATAAAAGCTTAAAAGTTATTATTTATTCGCGTTTTTAATTTAATTGCTAAAATTGAACTTTCAATCAAAAAAACTTTGTTTTTTTTTCCGTTATACTATTTGTTGTCACCACAGATTATAAAGATTTTCTTTTCTTGAGACTTAAGTGATTCTTCAATTTTATAACCAAGTTGTATTCTTCTTTTATATATTTTGAAATTTACTAATTGCTTTTTTTTTTCTTGCATTTCAAAGTTGTTTGTTACAAAAGCAATCTAAGATTTTTTCTCATTACATACTGAAATCATTTGAAATAGAGTTAACTTGTGTACTTAAGTAAATATATATATTTTTTTAATTGTTAAAATGCTGTATTCATTCATTAAAACCTATGTTCTTGATTAGAGAAAAGCTCCCTATGAATGGATGTCAAATGGCTTCATCTGTTTTGCATAAATATGTCAATTAGTTATATAAGAATAACTACATTACTTCTATACTTTCACTATTACTTGTTATTCTTGCAACAATTATTATACTGTTTGAAAACTTAGTTCAAAATAGTTTCAATTACTTTTTAGTTCTATCATAAATACACATATGTTTTTAAGAGTAATTTTAATATTTTCTTAAAATTCTTATACTAAGTAATTCTTGGAAGTAAAGTTTTTTTTTTTTTTTAAATTTTTTATAATCTTTCCATTGTAGAAAAATTTAATATACTGTTTTGTAAGTTTTTTTCCTCCAAAAAAATTGACTTGATATGTTTTTTTTAAAACCATTTCATTTAAAAAGTAGCATGTTTTTAAAATATATCTTTAGTTCAACAACTTTACACAACTTAATACGTTTAAAATACTGCATTTTATACAAACATACAATGGATTTCAAGTAGAGCAAAGAAAGAAAACCATTATCAGTGGTAACGTAAATCAGGGAAATTTGGTGAACTTAATCAGGGAAATCAGGGAAAAGTCAGGGAACTTTTTTTCACAGTTCCTGTCGCCACCCTGAAATAGCCAATAATGTGAAAATGACATTAAATTGGAGTAAAAGGAAGTCATGTGATGCACACATCAGCTCGTTTTCTTTTAGATTACCTTCGGGCGTTTTGTCTTCAATAAAGATGTCACTCATTATGTCTCTTTCAGGACCCCAGATTTAAAGTACACACTGCGTGAAGGCCAAATGCAAGTGGTTGCTCAGGACCCAAAGTTTGATTGGAGTTGTTGAGTGAAAAACAGCAACATCGATCGCAGTTTATGAAACACTGTTCTTTTGCTCATTGTAACTTGTCCTTTTCTGGAGCTTGAAAACGAATATGGATGTCAAAAAGAAATGCTATTTGTGTGAATTTTGCAAAAAGAACTTCAGTTACGCTTCAAGATTGAAAACACATGTGAGGGTGCATACTAAAGAGAAACCTTATTCTTGTGATCAATGCAAAAGGACATTTTCTGATAGTTCAAATTTGAAAAAACATTTGAGGTCACACACTGTGGAGGGACTGTGGTCTTGCGATCATTGTAAACAGACATTTTATTGTAGTTCAGCTTTTATAACACATTTGAGGATACACACCAAAGAGAAACCTTACTGTTGTAAATATTGTGAAATGAAATTTTCACAGAGTTCAAATTTGAAAGTCCATTTGAGGATACACACTAATGAAAAACCATATCCTTGTGAGTATTGTAAAAGGAAATTTTCTCAGAATTCAAGTTTGAAAAGACATTTAAGGACACACACTAATGAAAAACCATTTCCTTGTGAACTTTGTAAAAAAACATTTTATGATAGTTCAAGTTTGAAGTCACATTTGAGGAGACATACGAAGGAGAAACCGTATTCTTGTCATTTTTGTCAGAAAGCCTTTTCGTATCGTGCAGCTTTAAATGGACATTTAAGGGTGCACCATTAAAGATACCCGTGTCTCAGGATTATTTTCGATTGGTCTAATGTTACTGCCAAGTTGTCAAGCTGTAGTAAACCATTTCAATTGAGTAGCCGTTGGTCAGTTGACATTGCCAAGGTTGGTAAACTGTTCTGGATAGAGTAACCATTGGCCAGTTGACGTTGCCAAGTGGTCTAAAATTATTTCCAAGTGGTCAAGCTTTTTTAAACCGTTCCGGATAGAGTAGCTATTGGTCAGTTAACATTGCCAATTGGTTTAACGTTGTTAAACGATTCCGGATGGAGTAGCCGTTGGTCAGTTGACAGTGCCAAGTTTTTTTTTTTTTTTTGAGCAATCACGATTGCTTATTGCTTTCATTTAAATGTTTTCGGCGTCCTATCATTTTATTTTCCCACCACCACCCTCCGCACCATCACCGTCGACCTGCTCCTATAACGAAAGCCGTCTCCAGGTTGCATCCAAGTCCTACACACTCGCGTACATACACAACTACACACACACAAACACATACACACATACACATGCACATACACACGCATACATACAGACACCTACACATACACACACACATACGCACAACTACCCACACATTCATGACTGCACACACACAAAAACATATGCCTACACACATATACATACCCCCGCACACAAACACACGCCTACATACACACACCCTCGTGATTCCGAAAAATACAATTTGAATTCAAGATGTCAAAATTCAAATTAATTTTTCTTTTTTTTTTCAGTTTAAGAACGAATAGAGATGCGTACAATAGAAAAGCGTAATGCCTTTGGTTACTGTCAAAAACTTTTTGTTTGGGTTCTTCTATGATTATGTTTACTAGAGTTTGAAAACAGACGCCAAAGACAATCCCTAGTCTTGTGATGATTGTTTAAAACCCTCTTCCTGAAATTCTACTTTCAATGCAAGTTTATTGATACGCTAAGGAGGCTGACCCTCAGTGATGTCATGTAACGAATGTATTTTATTTACTAAAGGAAAATATAAAAAATAATTTTAATGAAAAATCTTGAATAAAGAGATAAATTCTGAAGTCTTTCCGAATCCTTATTTACTTCTTATGTTTGACTGTACTAGTAATGAAAATATTCGTTTAACGCATTTCAATAAAAACTTTGTTATTAAATATAATGTTTATTTATTCCTACAACATTCATTCATGGGACTTCTTTTATTTTTTCGGAATCAAAAGAGTGCTTTGAAGAGTTTTTTTTCCCTTGCTCTGGCTGTATTGTTGATAAAGCATATATGCCAAAAACTGTGCAGATGTTAAAATAGTTCTATGCCTATATTCTCAAGCGCTCTTGGTCTCCTTGGGCAATTTATGTTTTCCTCTGGTAATTTAAAATTTCTCTAGAGTTAAAACGCATCCACCCTATGGATTGCATCAATGATAAATCGTTAAGCTGTATAGTAATCAAGCAAATTATCCATAAATATGACTTTGCTCTGAAATATGCGTTTTGCCTTGTTTTAAAATCTTAAAGACTGAAAGTTGTCCCCCCCCCCCAGATTTCCCTACCTATTGAAAACATTTACTTCTTACTTTTACTCTGCAGACAAAGAAATTATAACTATGTAAGTCAATACCAATGCAATATTCCTTTCTGGACAATTTATTAAGTACGTGCTAACCCGCACGAAACATTCAAACTCGAGACAAGGAATTCAAAAACCCGGTTTTTCAAGTGTTTCCTTTTTTCTTTTTGTTTTTGAATAATGGCAAAAACAAAATTTATTTCAGTTCTTGCTCAACAATAGGTTAAAATAAATATTTATCATTTAGCACATATAACCATCCAATGTTTTAATTGATTAACAAAAACGTTTCCGATTTGATCCATCGCGCTTCGAAACCATGCTTGCCACAACTTAATTACAGACAAAAAATTTGATCAAAATCGGTCCAGCCGTTTAAAAGCCTTATAGTGACACAAACGTCCGCACAGAAGATCTTTTTCTATTAAGATAACAAGTATAATGAAATTACAGTATGTAACAAAAAAAGAGTTTTTTTTGTTATGTAAAAACACGAAGAGAAAACTTGATTTTGCACTTGATTTTCTGAAAGTCTTCAAATTATTGGGAAAAATCAGATTGAGATTCAAGTAATTCATTTATTTCTGAAGAGATTGGTGTATGGCAAGTGGCAGAATATTAATTTTCAAAATTAAAGACTCATGTCTCTTTTTTCCTGGAATTCACCTTATCTTACTTTTAAAAGTAAGCTGAATGGATTGATCTATTGTATGAAATATATTATGTGTATAAATGGGTAAAGTTATTGATATCTAAAAATTTTTCAAGATTTGGAAAATCATCCCAAAAATATGATTTAAATTTAAAAAATCTAACTTTTTTTATTTAAAAAAGAAATTTTTAAAAATCAAAAACCTTGCTGCTACTTATGAAGCATTTTACTTTAAAAACAAGGTAATGAAACAAAGTTTAATTTTGTGGCTAAAATCTAAATTTAAGAAACTAAGAATTTTTCGATAAGGTAATTTTGATGTCAATTAGACAGATCCCAGACAGAAATTTAGATTTTTGACCGGGGGGGGGGGGGGGAGCATGTCACCAGTGGCCTGAGAATAAAAAAAGTGATGAAAACCGAATAAAACCAGACTCAAAAAATTCACCTACCCTGGTTATGGCGCCTTCCGATTTCTTTTTTTGCTTCCTTTTACAAAAAAGGAAGTATTGTATTCGCGAAAAAATGTTCACTCAAAAATCGGCCTTAATTTCCATTTTTCTCACCCCCGTATGAACGTTGAGTTTTTTTTCGACCCGACCACTCGTGGATATATGCCTAGGAACCTACAGACACCCGAAATATCTATTTTGATGACCCCCCAGTTAATTACAACGAATTTTCTTGTGACATCCGTATGTACGTAATGTATGTGCGTATGTTTGTATGTATCTCGCATAACTCAAAACCGGTATGTCCTAGAAAGTTGAAATTTGGTACGTAGACTCCTATTGGGGCCTAGTTGTGCACCTTCCCTTTTGGTTGCATTCGGATGTTCCTAAGGGGGTCGTTTGCCCCTTTTTTTGGGGGGGGGGGGAATAATTGTTAATTTCGATGTAAACTCAAGTGGTGTTATAATTCGGGGGAAACTTGGCGATTTTGGTCGCCAAGTTGGCGAAAAATTTTGCCAATTTTTTTAAAAAATTTTTATTTTAAATTTGGTTTTAATTTGGCCACTGTTGGTGATATTTATAAAGTAAACAACTGAATCACATTAAAATAGCCAATAATAGGGAAATGAGATTAAATTGGAGTAAAAGGAAGTCATGTGATGCACACATCAGCTTGTTTTCTTTTAGATTACCTTCGGGCGTTTTGTCTTCAATAAAGATGTCACTCATTATGTCTCTTTCAGGACCCCAGATTTAAAGTACACACTGCGTGAAGGCCAAATGCAAGTGGTTGCTCAGGACCCAGAGTTTGATTGGAGTTGTTGAGTGAAAAACAGCAACATCGATCGCAGTTTATGAAACAGTGTTCTTTTGCTCATTGCAACTTGTCCTTTTCTGAAGCTTGAAAACGAATATGGATGTCAAAAAGAAATGCTATTTGTGTGAATTTTGCAAAAAGAACTTCAGTTACGCTTCAAGATTGAAAACACATGTGAGGGTGCATACTAAAGAGAAACCTTATTCTTGTGATCAATGCAAAAGGACATTTTCTGATAGTTCAAATTTGAAAAAACATTTGAGGTCTCACACTGTGGAGGGACTGTGGTCTTGCGAGCATTGTAAAAAGACATTTTATTGTAGTTCAGCTTTTATAACACATTTGAGGATACACACCAAAGAGAAACCTTACTGTTGTAAATATTGTAAAATGAAATTTTCACAGAGTTCAAATTTAAAAGTCCATTTGAGGACACACACTAATGAAAAACCATATCCTTGTGAGCATTGTAAAAGGACATTTTCTCAGAATTCAAGTTTGAAAAGACATTTAAGGACACACACTAATGAAAAACCATTTCCTTGTGAAGTTTGTAAAAAAACATTTTATGATAGTTCAAGTTTGAAGTCACATTTGAGGAGACATACGAAGGAGAAACCGTATTCTTGTCATTTTTGTCAGAAAGCCTTTTCGTATCGTGCAGCTTTAAATGGACATTTTAGGGTACACCATTAAAGATACCCGTGTCTCAGGATTATTTTCGATTGGTCTAATGTTACTGCCAAGTTGTCAAGCTGAAGTAAACCATTTCAATTGAGTAGCCATTGGTCAGTTGACATTGCCAAGGTTGGTAAACTGTTCTGGATAGAGTAACCATTGATCAGTTGACGTTGCCAAGTGGTCTAAAGTTATTTCCAAGTGGTCAAGCTTTTTTAAACCGTTCTGGATAGAGTAGCTATTGATCAGTTAACATTGCCAATTGGTCTAACGTTGTTAAACGATTCCGGATGGAGTAGCCATTGGTCAGTTGACAGTGCCAAGTGTTTTTTTTTTTTTTTTTTTTTGAGCAATCACGATTGCTTATTGCTTTTATTTAAATGTTTTTGGCGTCCTATCATTTTATTTTTCCACCACCACCCTCCGCAGCATCACCGTCGACCGGCTCCTCACGATGCTGCTCCTATAGCGAAAGCCGTCTCCTGATTGCATCCATGTCCTACACACTCGCGTACATACACAACTACACACACACAAACACATAGACACGCATACATACAGACACATACACACACACACACACAACTACCCACACATTCATGACTGCACACAGACACAAAAACATATGCCTACACACACATACACATACCCCCTACACACGAACACACATACCCCCACATACAAACACACGCCTACATACACACACACTCGTGATTGCGAAAAACATAATTTGAATTCAAGATGTCAAAATTCAAACTAATTTTTCTTTTTTTTTTCTTTTTTTTTTTCAGTTTAAGAACGAATAGGGATGCATACAATAGAAAAGCGTAATGCCTTTGGTTACTGTCAAAAACTTTTTGTTTGGGTTCTTCTATGATTATGTTTACTAGAGTTTGAAAATAGACGCCAAAGACAATCCCTAGTCTTGTGATGATTGTTTAAAACCCTCTTCCTGAAATTCTACTTTCAATGCAAGTTTATTGATAAGCTAAAGAGGCTGACCCTCAGTGATGTCATGTAACGAATGTATTTTATTTACTGAAGGAAAATATAAAAAATAATTTTAATGAAAAATCTTGAATAAAGAGACAAATTCTGAAGTCTTTCCGAATCCTTATTTGCTTCTTATGTTTGACTGTACTAGTAATGAAAATATTCGTTTAACGCATTTCAATAAAAACTTTGTTATTAAATATAATGTTTATTTATTCCTACAACATTCATTCATGGGACTTCTTTTATTTTTTCGGAATCAAAAGAGTGCTTTGAAGAGTTTTTTTCCCCTTGCTCTGGCTGTATTGTTGATAAAGCATATATGCCAAAAACTGTGCAGATGTTAAAATAGTTCTATGCCTATATTCTCAAGCGCTCTTGGTCTTTTTGGGCAATTTATTTTTTCCACTGGTAATTTAAAATTTCTCTCGAGTTAAAACGTATCCACCCTATGGATTGCATCAATAATAAATCATTAAGCTGTATAGTAATCAAGCAAATTATCCATAAATATGACTTTGCTCCGAAACATGCGTTTTGCCTTGTTTTAAAATCTTAAAGACTGAAAGTTATCCCCCCCCCCCTCAGATTTCCCTACCTATTGAAAACATTTACTTCTTACTTTTACTCTGCAGACAAAGAAATTATAACTATGTAAGTCAATACCAATGCAATATTCCTTTCTGGACAATTTATTAAGTACGCGCTAACCCGCACGAAACATTCAAACTCGAGAGAAGGAATTCAAAAACTTCGGTTTTTCAAGTGTTTCCTTTTTGTCTTTTTTTGAATAATGGAAAAAATGTGATTGGAGAGAGAGAGAGAGGTTTTTTTTTCCCCACCCGCAGATAGCCGTACGAAAATCTTTAAAATGATGCCTTTGAAGATTAATAAACTATTCAGGAAATTATAATCTACCCACCAAAACATCTTTGAGAAAGAACATACATGCGATTTATTATGCTAATTTTTTTTCCTGATTTCAATGCAATAGCGCAATTGTTTCTTTAGTCCTAAACCCAATGAGTTAAGGTTATATATTCTTAGAAATTCATTGTGTATCATTTAGAAAATGTAATGAGCTCATGAAGTTTCCTTTAATGTTTGAAATGAATAAAACTATGAATCACTTGTTGTGGTCATTTTATTGGCAATATTTAGGTAGTTTTAGACAGAAATTTAGGTTTTTGGCTGTTATGTAAAAAATAATAATAATAATAATAATAATAATAAAACATGTCAACAACTCATTGGATAAAACCAGTTACAGACACTTGTTATCACACTTCCAATTTCAAATTGTTTTCGATAATCTGTAGACTTTTACCTTCAACAAGGACATCACTTAGTTTTTTTCTTTCAGGACTCCTGATGTTAAGTACACACTGCGATAAAGCCAAGTTCTTGTATTGACTGTGCACCCGGCTTTTGTTTGGAGAAATCAACATTATCGACTACAACTTAAAACCAGTATTATTTTGCTTATTGTAACTTGTCCTTTGCTAAAGCTCAAAAATGAACATGGACATCGAAAAGAAATCACATTTGTGTGAATACTGCAAAAAAACTTTTAGTTGTGCTACAAAACTTAAAATACATCTGAGAGTCCATACTAAAGAGAAACCATATTCTTGTGCGCATTGTAAAAAGTCATTTTCTCAGATCGGGAATTTGAAAACACATTTGAGGATACACACTAATGAAAAACCATATTCTTGTGATCACTGTAAAAAGACGTTTTCCCAGTTAGCACATTTGAAAACACATTTGAGGATACACACTAATGAAAAACCATATTCTTGTGAGTACTGTCTAAAAGTTTTTCCTACGAGTTCTGATTTGAGAACGCATTTCAAGATGCAACATACAAATGAGAAACCATATTCTTGTGAGTATTGTAAAAAGACATTTTCTGATAGTTCAAATTTGAAAAAACATTTGAGGACACACACTGTGGAGGGACTGTGGTCTTGCGATCATTGTAAAATGACATTTTATTGTAGTTCAGCTTTTATAACACATTTGAGGATACACACCAAAGAAAAACCTTACTGTTGTAAATATTGTAAAATGAAATTTTCACAGAGTTCAAATTTGAAAGTCCATTTGAGGATACACGCTAATGAAAAACCATATCCTTGTGAGTATTGTAAAAGGACATTTTCTCAGAATTCAAGTTTGAAAAGACATTTAAGGACACACACTAATGAAAAACCATTTCCTTGTGAATTTTGTAAAAAAACATTTTATGATAGTTCAAGTTTGAAGTCACATTTGAGGAGACATACGAAGGAGAAACCGTATTCTTGTCATTTTTGTCAGAAAGCCTTTTCGTATCGTGCAGCTTTAAATGGACATTTAAGGGTACACCATTAAAGATACCCGTGTCTCAGGATTATTTTCGATTGGTCTAATGTTACTGTCAAGTTGTCAAGCTGTAGTAAACCATTTCAATTGAGTAGCCGTTGGTCAGTTGACATTGCCAAGGTTGGTAAACTGTTCTGGATAGAGTAACCATTGGTCAGTTGACATTGCCAAGTGGTCTAAAATTATTTCCAAGTGGTCATACTTTTTTTAACCGTTCCGGATAGAGTAGCTATTGGTCAGTTAACATTGCCAATTGGTCTAACGTTGTTAAACAATTCCGGATGGAGTAGCCGTTGGTCAGTTGACAGTGCCAAGTTTTTTTTTTTTTTTTTTTTTTGAGCAATCACGATTGCTTATTGCTTTCATTTAAATGTTTTTGGCGTCCTATCATTTTATTTTCCCACCACCACCCACCGCACCATCACCGTCGACCGGCTCCTCACGATGCTGCTCCTATAGCGAAAGCTATCTCCAGGTTGCATCCATGTCCTACACACTCGCGTACATACACAACTACACACACACAAACACATACACACACATACACATGCACATACAGCCACCTACACACACACATACAACAACTACCCACACATTCATGACTGCACACACACAAAAACATATGCCTACACACACATACACATACCCCCACACACAAACACACGCCTACATACACACACACTCGTGATTCCGAAAAATACAATTTGAATTCAAGATGTCAAAATTCAAATTAATTTTTCTTTTTTTTTTTCTTTTTTTTTTCAGTTTAAGAACGAATAGGGATGCATACAATAGAAAAGCGTAATGCCTTTCGTTACTGTCAAAAACTTTTTGTTTGGGTTCTTCTATGATTATGTTTACTAGAGTTTGAAGATAGACGCCAAAGACAATCCCTAGTCTTGTGATAATTGTTTAGAACCCTCTTCCTGAAATTCTACTTTCAATGCAAGTTTATTGATATGCTAAAGAGGCTGAACCTGATGTCATGTAACGAATGCATTTTATTTACTAAAGGAAAATATAAAAAATAATTTTAATGAAAAATCTTGAATAAAGAGATAAATTCTGAAGTCTTTCCGAATACTTATTTACTTCTTATGTTTGACTGTACTAGTAATGAAAATTTTCGTTTAACGCATTTCAATCAAAACTTCGTCATTAAATATAATGTTTATTTATTCCTACAACATTCATTCATGGGACTTCTTTTTTTTTTTTTTCGGAATCAAAAGAGTGCTTTGAGGAGTTTTTTTTCCCCCTTGCTCTGGCTTTATTGTTGATAAAGCATATATGCCAAAAGCTGTGCAGATGTTAAAATAGTTCTATGCCTATATTCTCAAGCGCTCTTGGTCTCCTTGGGCAATTTATTTTTTCCTCTGGTAATTTGAAATTTCTCTAGAGTTAAAACGTATCCACCCTATGAATTGCATCAATGATAAATCATTAAGCTATATAGTAATCAAGCAAATTATCCATAAATATGACTTTGCTCTGAAATATGCATTTTGCCTTGTTTTAAAATCTTAAAGACTGAAAGTTGTCCCCCCCCCCCCCCCCGATTTCCCGACCTATTGAAAACATTTACTTCTTACTTTTACTCTGCAGACAAAGAAATTTTAACTATGTAAGTCAATACGAATGCAATATTCCTTTCTGGACAATTTATTTAGTACGTGCTAACCCGCACGAAACATTCAAACTCGAGAGAAGGAATTCAAAAACCCGGTTTTTCAAGTGTTCCTTTTTTTCTTTTTTCTTTTTGTTTTTGAATAATGGCAAAAATGTGATTAGAGAGAGAGAGGTTTTTTTTTTCTTCCCACCCGCAGATAGCCGTACGAAAATCTTTAAAATGATGCCTTTGAAGATTAAAATAAACTATTCAGGAAATTATAATCTACCCACCAAAACATCTTTGAGAAAGAACATACATGCGATTTATTATGCTATTTTTTTTTCCCCTGATTTCAATGCAACAGCACATTTGTTTCTTTAGTGCTAAACTTAATGGGTTAAGATTATATATTTATAGACATTCATTGTGTATCGTTTAGAAAATGTAATGAGCTCATGAAGTTTCCTTTAATGTTTGAAATGAATAAAACTATGAATCACTTGTTGTGGTCATTTTATTGGCAATATTTAGACAGTTTTGGACAGAAATTTAGGTTTTTGGCTGTTACGTAAAAATAATAATAACAATAAAACGTGTCAACAACTCATTGGATAAAACCAGTTATGGACCCTTGTTATCACACTTCCAATTTCAAATTGTTTTCGATAATCTGTAGACTTTTACCTTCAACAAGGACATCACTTAGTTTTTTTTCTTTCAGGACTCCTGACGTTAAGTACACACTGCGATAAAGCCAAGTTCTTGTATTGACTGTGCACCCAGTGTTTGTTTGGAGAAATCAACATCATCGACTACAACTTAAAACCAGTATTATTTTGCTTATTGTAACTTGTCCTTTGCTAAAGCTCAAAAATGAACATGGACATCGAAAAGAAATCACATTTGTGTGAATACTGCAAAAAAACTTTTAGTTCTGCTACAAAACTGAAAATACATCTGAGAGTCCATACTAAAGAGAAACCATATTCTTGTGCGCATTGTAAAAAGTCATTTTCTCAGATCGTGAATTTGAAAACACATTTGAGGATACACACTAATGAAAAACCATATTCTTGTGATCACTGTAAAAAGACGTTTTCCCAGTTAGCACATTTGAAAACACATTTGAGGATACACACTAATGAAAAACCATATTCTTGTGAGTACTGTCTAAAAGATTATTCTACGAGTTCTCATTTGAAAACGCATTTCAAGATGCAACATACAAATGAGAAACCATATTCTTGTGAGTATTGTAAAAAGACATTTTCCGTTAGTTCAAATTTGAAAACACATTTGAGGATACACACGAATGAAAAACCATATTCTTGTGATCACTGTAAGAAGAAGTTTTCCCAGTTCACACATTTGAAAACACATTTGAGGATGCACACTAATGAAAAACCATATTCTTGTGAGTACTGTATAAAAGTTTTCTCTAGGAGCTGTCATTTGAAAACACATTTGAGTATACACACTAATGAAAAACCATATTCGTGTGAGTTTTGTAAAAAGACATTTTCTCAGTTTGCATATTTGAAAAGACATTTGAGGCTACACACTAATGAAAAACCATATTCTTGTGAGCGTTGTAAAAAGGCATTTTCTTTTAATTATAGCTTGAAATCACATTTGAGGAGACACACTAATGAAAAACCATATTCTTGTGAGTATTGTAAGAAGACATTTTCTTTTAGTTCAAATTTGAAATCACATTTGAGGAGACACACTAATGAAAAACCATATTCTTGTGACTATTGTAAAAGGACATTTTCCGAAAGTTCTACTTTGAAAAGGCATTTGAGGATTCACACTAAGGAAAAACCATATTCTTGTGAGTGTTGCAAAGCAACGTTTTCTCACTGTTCAAGTTTGAAAAGACATTTAAGGACACACATTAATGAAAAACCGTACTCTTGTGATCTTTGTGAGAAGGAATTCTCTCAGAAAGGAAATTTGAAAACACATTTGAGGATTCACAATAATGAAAACCCACAATCTTGTGAATATTAAAAAAGTCATTTTCTCAAAGCATCGATTTGAAAATACATTTGAGAGTGATGCGCACTAAAGAAAACCATAATCTTGTAATGTTTGTAAAATGACCTTTTTTTTAGTGAGGTATATTGAAAATAGCGCTTCAAGAAAGAAGAAGGTACAATCTTGCAGAAACAAATCTGCAGTTCAATCGCCCTTTTCGTGTACTCCCTTCAACACCAAATTATAGGCAACTCGGTCTACAATGGTGCGAAACGAGAGCGATGTGGGATGTCTCTGTTTGGCAAAAGATGGTGTTCAGTGACAAATCCCGGTTCGTTTTGGGGTCAAATGATAGCATAGCCATGCACGGGTGTGGAGCCACCTTGAAGGAAGGTACCATGCCACCCATTCTATCGCATGACACACTGCCTGCACAGCGGCTTAATGGTCCGGGGGGGCCATTGCCTGTTATAGCCAATTACTCTAGTTGTGGTATGTGGAACCTTGATGGACCGGAGTTATGTTAATGACATTCTGAAACCACATGTAGAACCGTTCCTAAATGGTCTCCCGGAGTCAATTTTCCAGCAAGATAACTCTCGTCGTATGCATTTGCTCAAGACTTCTTACGTCGTTTCGACACTCTTCCATTGCCAACCCGCTCCTCTGAATATTCCCCCATTAGCCGCGTTCATAACGCACTTTTCGAGCTGGTAAATCCCCGCTCTGGTTCCACAAAAAACCGATTGAAAAATTCCCCGTTTCCATGTAAAAAGAGGTTCTCCCATTGTACCAGAGAAAGCGGTTTTTACCCAGTATCCTTAGCGGCTAGTAGACGAACTTGTTTCGGGTAATGCATTCTGGGTAAGAACACCGCTTTCACTCCAGAAGCTAGCAGGAGTAGAAAGATTCCACATAAACCCCGCAAATAACCGGAATGCGGTGAAAAGCAGGTTTTTTCCGGGGTCGAAAGTGTCCATGGGAAACGGCGCTAATGAGCATATATGGGATCAGTTGAAAGACCAGATGCCACCGTTCTACTCTGTACAAGATTTAAAAGTAGCTGTTCAAAATTTGAGTCAATCTGACTCATCAGAACATCAGACGTTTAATTAGTTCGATGCCGGACCGTGTTGCGGCATGTATTGAAGCAAAAGGGGTCCAACGCACTTTTGAAGATTAAAGTACTAGCACTGTATGTATCTCATTTCTTAGCCTGCATTTGTTTAATTGATTTATACCCTCTGACACACCACATATAGCAGTTGAGCTTATTATCAAATTTGACTTTTAAAATTAAAAAAACATCACATTTCACAACAAAACCTTGTCAGCTAAAGTGAAATCTAGTTGCAAACAAATGCCAAACAAAAGTTGTTTGCAATTGAAAGGCTCGTGGCAAAAATGTGATATGCCACGTATGAGGTATTTTTTCTGGTAGGCCAATTTCCAACTTTTGAAAAATTCTACAAGTATTTTTATAGATATTCTACATTCTATATTCTGCAATACTAAAACCAGATACGTTTTTCTGACAATGACATAATCCATTGTCATGTTTATTAACAATTATCAAAGGAGCATTTAGAATAAAAAACTCATTCTTTCAAAAGTGTGGCTTACCACGTTCTTACCCCTCAATTCTACCTTACCTCCGGCTATGAGGAGGGTACTTCTAACTTTATGAAGAAAACATAAGTTTTCTTAGTAGTACAGTCGTTACCTCCGAAACGTTAAAACATCTGAGTAGAAAATTTTGATCTTGTGAGTAATGAATGTGCTCACGCGATTATGAGCAAGTTCAGCCTTGGTTTTGATGATAAATCAAAGGAAGATTCCTTTGAAATTTTGACTTTTAACTTAAGTTTTACTAGATGAGAATTTCATTTGGTTAATGAATCATCATGTGCATATGTAGAATGGTTATCGAATCTTTGAGCATGTATGGATATGCCTCATTGCGCTTCAGCAGGGGTGATTGTGTTCCGGTATTTTACCGAATTTCCGGTATTTTCGGACGTATTTCCGGTATTTTTATGTCCGAAAATACCGGAATTATGTTTTTTTTTTTTTGTTATGCTTTTATCTCCCTACCTCCGCAGTTTTTTAAATTATATAATACTCATCAAATATACGTGCAAGAGCCTTAAGATGGACATGTATCGCTTAAGATGTACAAATAAATATCAAGATAATTTGTATAACACCAGCTCAAAAGTAACTTTGTAACCCATTAAAAATTTAATCACATGTACACACAATATTTTGACTCAGAACTATTTAATATATGGCAAAGGTGTACTTAAGTAATAATGGTCGAAGTCCCCCCCCCCCCCCCGGTCTCGTTTTGAAACTTTCAGGTATTTTTTGATGAACTCACAATCACCCCTGCTTCAAACGAAAGGTTTGTTTGAAGTAAGAAGTATGTAAATAATGTGTAAATAAATAAATATTTTTTGTCATAATTAATATGTTTATTTCATTTGATTTTTACTAGTTTGCTGGCATTTAAATCTATTTAAGCATATCAAATTTGACACAAATTCTCTCCAAGACGATTGCACCCGTCATGCTATGATAGATTTTCTAGGTATGTACATACTGGAGAAAAAACGTATTCTTGTGATTATTGTGGAAAGACATTTCCTCAGAGCAAGGGCGGATACAGAAAATGTTCAAGGAGGGGGGCGATTGTTTTTTACTGTTCACTCTTGTTAACTTCAATCTCTTAAAACTTTCGAAGGAGTGTACTGAACACCATCGCTTATCCTTATGTAAACAAAGGTGTCCTATAGTTGTGTTTCTTTCAAAACATATCCAGGGTGAGCCTTTGAACCTATCCCTAATTATCATCTAAGATCGTATAAAATTGAGATTTTCGAACTTCAATTTCAAAAAAAAATCCTATTGAAAGTTCTAGTCCCCATCCCCAGAGTAATAAGAGATGGGCTACGATTGCGTTTTCAAAACTTCAATTCCGAAATAGCTCCCTTTCTTCTAACACCATCGAAGATTATGTAAAATTGCGTTTTTAGAACTTTAATATCGAAAATATACTTGAAGAAAGTACTAGTTTCTCGGCTCAAGGAGGGGGCGATCGCCCCCATCGCCCCTCCCTTGTATCCGCCCTTGCCTCAGAGCGAAAGTTTAAGTTCATTTAAGGACACAAAGAAAAACCTTACTCTTGCGATCATTGTAAAATGACGTTTTCTTTCAATGCAAGTTTTAAAAAACATTTAAGATTGCATACTGGAGAAAAGCCATATGCTTGTGAGTTTTGAGAGAAGTCGTTTTCTGAATGTGAAACATTAAGGAGGCATTTGAGGACGCATACAAAACGAGCTGATGTGTGCATCACATGACTTCCTTTTACTCCAATTTAATGTCATTTTCTCATTATTGGCAGTTTTAATATGATTCATTAGTTTTTAAGTATCACCAACAATGGCCAAATTGAAACCAGATTTAAAAAAAAAATCGCCAAATTTGTCGCCAAGTTGGTGACCAAAGGACTGCCGATATATCGCCAAGTGTCCGCCAAATTATAACACCACTTGAGTTTACATCGAAATTAACAATGATTTCCACCCAAAAAGGGGCAGAAGACCCCCATTGGAGCATCCGAATGCAACCAAAAAGGAGGCTGCGCAACTAGACCCCACTAGGAGTCTACGTACCAAATTTCAACTTTCCAGGACATTCCGTTCTTCAATTATGCGACATACATACGTACATACAGACGTCACGAGAAAACTCGTTGTAATTAACTCGGGGATCGTCAAAATGGATATTTCGGGTGTCTGTACTTTCCTAGGCACATATCCACGTGTGTTCGGGTTGAAAAAAAAAACAACATTCATTCGGGGAAGAGAAAAAGGGAAATTATGGCCGATTTTTGGATGACATTTTTTTTTTTCGCGAATACAATACTTCCTTTTTTGTAAAAAAAAAAAAAAAAAAAAAAAAAGTAAAAATAGATCCATTTTCATGTAAAATTTGTAAAAAGTCATTTTTTAACGGTGAACATTTGGAAATCCATTTGAGGATACATACTGAAGAAAAACCATATTCCAGCAACTACTGTGGAAAGGAATTCGGTCGAAATTTCGCCTTGAAACTCCATTTGAGGACTCATACCAAAGAAAAACCGTACTCTTGTGAAATATGTAAAAAGATATTTTCTCAGAAATCATCTTTAGCCCTACAGAAGTCACGCTTCGGTCGATTCCCCGCCCGTTGTCAGATATTTCGCTCTATCTCACCACCCCTTATTCTAATAATGGGGCCCATCTGTGTAGCTGAAGGTCAGACTCTCCCCAGCCCACGCACTTAGTTCTGAGAATTTTCATCGGTATTTCAAGTTTGCATAGCTTTTGGAAATATATGTTGGTCATTTAGACCAACAGCGCGCCATCCTAGTCAGGTGTCATTTTCTCCCCGGCACTTCCTTTCTTCTGCTTTCGTCTCACGGATCGCTACGGCGGGGAAAAGACCGAAGTGCGAGCACTAGCGTAACAAAAGGAAACGCAACTTCTCTAGGGTTAAACATACATTTGAGAACGCATACTGGAGAAAAACCGTAAACTTGTGATCATTGTGAAGAGAAATTTTCTCTGAGAGGAATTTTAAAAATCCATTTGAGGACACATGCTCAAGAAAAACCTTCATCGGAGAACATTTGCAGAAATGCTTTCGTTAGTACTTCATTTTGAAATATCATTGGAGTTCACATTCTGCAGAAAAACCTATTTTATAGTGATCATTAGATTTTTTTTTTTTTGAGCAATCACGAATGCTTATTGCTTTCATTTGACTGTTTTTATTTCCAATCATTTTATTTTCCCACCAGCACCCTCTGCAGCATCACCGACGACCGGCCTCACGATGCTGCTCCTCTAGCGAAGACCGTCTCCAGGTTGCGCCCATATCCTACACTTACACGCATACATACACACACCTGCAAACACACATACATGCACACACACACTCACACACTCATGCCTACACACACACACTCATGACTAAACACACACACACACTCATGCCTACACACACACACACTTATGCCTACACACACACACACTCATGCCTACACACACACACACTCATGCTGCACACAGACACAACACACACACACACACATGCACACACACTGACACAAACACACACGCATACATACACACACACAACTCATGCCTGGGCACAAACACACTCCCCTATACATACACACACTCGTGATTGCGAAAAACATAATTTGAATTCAAAAAGCCAAAATTAAAATTAAATTTTTTTTTTTTTTTTTTTTTTTTTTTTTGACTTCCAGTTTACATTTAAAAATAACACTTAAAATCTCACTGACAAAGATTATTCTTGATACAAATATGAGCAGACATTTTAGAATGCACACTATAGAAAAACCGCTCTTGCATACTTATTTTTTCTTTTTGTAAATATTTTATAAGAGTTCATGTTGAAAGACTTTTACAATAAATTTTGGAATGCCCCACCTGAGGACCAGGAAACGCAAAAAATCAGTGTTTCCATTTCGTATTCGTGTTTTTTCCTCACAGAATTGTTCAGCAGCCTTAGGCATCTGTTCTGTAACGTTGGTCGCAAATTAAGTAGTATTCTGCGCCGTGGTAACCCGATCGGTAGAGTGTCGGATTCGGGGCCGGAGGGTCCTGAGTTCGAACCTCGATGGTCGAAGATCCACCGTCGTCATTAAAGGGGACTGGGCGACGTTAAATATGCTCGTGGTCTCAATGTCCTCCAAGTGAAACGATACCTATGGGGGTGCCAGCACCAGGTAGCTATTAGCTCCTGATCTAGTTCTAAATTCTCATTAACTGTTCGATCCGGTGATGGTGCTGCCATCTATCGGTATAAAAAAATAATGGAGGCAAGGTACTTAGTATGCAGTCCTCGACATAAATACAGTTGTAGTCAGTTGTGACTCAGAATCGAAATCGAAAGTAGTATTCTGCTTTCCAGCTGAATCTGATTTGGTGTTTTTTTTTAAATTGTACAGTGTCTCTCTCTTCTACGAAGATCTATTTAGTTGGGATATGGTGCACCTAATGTAAAGACAGGGTTGCAAAAGCTTGGCATACAAGGGCACCCATATAGGGGGGCTCGAGCCCCCCCCCTTAGAAATTAAAACTTCTTTGCTTTTAGTACTTTTTCTTTGCAGAAATGTAAAAATATTTCTTCTCCCGCCGTTAATGAATGAGTTATTAAAAATGTCAAATTTTAATGACTCTAAAATGTCACGAAATTGGTTTTCATGGGAAAAATATCATGCTAAACCATGGTCCATCTGAGCCCCCCCCCCCCTTATAATTTTGCATATGGGCGCCCATGTTGGCATATCTAATATGGTCAAGGCGGAATTTAGGTTCATTCCGCCCCTAGGCAGATTTGAAATCTGCCACCCCCCCTCCACTTAAGTGATTTATTCAAGGTCAATTTAATGAAAAGCACTTATTTTCACGAGGCTTTAATTTTCACGAGGCCGTCGTAATAGAGAAAATTAAAGACTCGCGAAACATTTCAACTTTATATATTATAATCAAATTTTGATTCTGTTACTAGTAAATTCAAAAAATATTAAAATCGCGAAATCACCGATAGCTTTATTTTCCTGAAAATATACAGGGCGTTCCGTTTTAACCTGCAAGACCTTTATTTTCCCAACCGTTAGTCCTAGATGAACACTTCCGATTGCAAAAATGTTCAAAATCAGATCAAGAGTTAAGATATTGAAAGTTTGAAGCAAAAATAAAAATGAGTCAAAAAACGCAAAATTTAACTTTTTATACGGGCCCTAGATCCCCTAACTAATACTTATAGAAATAATCTTCATTGAAAACTATTACTGAGACAAAAAACTTGACATTTGTGCCACCAAAACTCAAGGAGATATTCCAATTCAAAATTTTAAAGGGCTGTACAGAAGATGAGATTGGAACTTATCGCTGTTTCAGAAGAATGACAGGTCGTCAAAGTAAGAAAAACAAGGTATTTATATGTTTCATTGCTATTCAAAAATAAATGCAAATGTTATGCCGTAATGCGCAAAAACACACTACAAAACCTTGAACAATTTGCAAAATCACACTAAGCGTTAGGGCTCGACCGATGGCATTTTTTTGGCCGATGGGCCGATGCCGATTGTTGACCGATTGTTCAAAGATGCCCGATGGCCGATTGTTTTCCTCCAAATGGCCGATTGCCGATGGCCGATGGCCGTTGGCCGATGGCAAAAAAAAAAAAAAAAAAAAAAAAAATCAAACAGAAATAAATTGATAAGATTGCCAGGGATTTAAAGGATCATTGATTCATTTCACTTTACTTCCTTTCTACGAATAAAGAATTGTAATCACAAAAAAAAAAAAAACATTTCGACCTAAATTTCTATTTTACTATTATCAAATTTATACTTCACAAGTTTTTTCGGCACATCTGTACATACATATGTACCTAAGAACATATAGATAACCAAATATCCATTTTGAACGCTTCCTCAGTTAATTATTACAAATTCTCTTGTGATGTCTTCATGCGCGTAAACTTGCGTCACTCAAAAACGTTATGAAATAGTAAATTGAAAACTAATACGTACGTAGTATGATCTAAAAGTTCGAGGTCAAGTTGTATAAAACCTTACCCTGAATAGTTCACATTACCGAAGCATATATCTATCTACAAAAAAGTCACCTTGAACGATTATGCACTTCTGCCAACGTTCGTATAGCTTTTAGAAGCACTCCTGGAAGACATTTTTCGCAAATTCCTGTAAGGCCTCTTGCGCTGCTGCTTTAACTTCATCGTGGGGAAGAAGGCGACTTTCATGTTGAGGATGCACGGTTCGATTGGTCAATACTCTGATATGACAAACAAATAACATAATGTTTCATCGGACTTAGCTCCGTGTGACTTTTACCTGTTCCCAGCATAAAAATATTTGCATAGACGCGGCTTTTTTCCGTCAGGAGAAGATGAAGCTGCATTATAGAAGTTAGCGAAAAATGACTTCCAGGAGTTTTTCCAAAAGTTATATGAACACTGGCAGAAGTACATAGTCCCTTAAGGCGACCTTTTGAAGGTGGATGTGCTTCGGTAATGTGAACTATTCTGGGTAAGATTTTATACAGCTTGTCCCCGAACTTTTGCATTGTACTACGTACAATCTGTATAGGGTGTAGTTATGCTTCTCCTTTTTTGACTGCTGTATGATGAAAGAGAAAGAACAATAGCCAAAAAAAAAAAGAAGGAAGAAAAACAAAGAGACTGTTTAATAATCAATTGATTTGTTTTTTTTTTTTTTCTTTTCTTTTTTTTTTTTTTAATTGAGCGTATAACTAAGATTTCAGTAATGTTGTAATAATGTATGAATTTAGGTACACTAAACATCGTTGTTTAATCATTCGAAAAAAAAAAAAAAAAGAATAGAACTATGAAACCGTCAACAAATTACGCAATTAAAGTGGAAAGATTGCACGTAGACATTTTTTAGTCATCAAATTAAACAAAAAAGGTTACAGATAAATTACAATATTAAATCAAAATAGGAATATTTTTATACTTATTTAAAATTTATGAATAGAAAAGTTTGCATTTTTCATAAAAGCTATAACAGTGACATACATTTTGCTGAAAAAAAATAGCCATGAAAAGAGCAAGGTTCTTAAAACGCAGGTACAATAAACAAACTTAATATTTACACCAAGTTAATAACTGAATACATATACTACTTGATCTGATGTTTGCACACATAGTATTGAACAATTTGATTGTTTAATCTTTTTTAAAGCTTTACAAACAAGTTCAAATTAAATTTTTCAATTTAACAATAATTTTCTGAAATTTGAAAAATTGCATAGTAGAAAATCCATGAAACTTTTCTATAAAAAACGAAAATAACTTATTCATTGATTTTATATAAATACATAAAAACAGTTACTTACAACAGAAAAAAAAATCAATCGCAATTAATGATGCAAAAAAGATGGCAATTTACGAAATATAGGTGAAACAAGTATGAGAAATGCGCAAAATGACATTTCTTGACCAAAATAAATAATCGCTAAATATTTAAGAAATGCTTGAAACGACGAGGTAGGGTTAGGGGAGTCACCCTCTGATTTTGGAGTAAATCACACTTCGGCCCCAACCTCTGCCTCATTTTTTTAGTACAGAACAGCTACCACCAACGCCTCGGAAGAGTTTCTGAATCTACTTCAGCACTTCTGAAAAAAAAAAAAAAAATTCAAAAGTCCCTTTGATTTTCGAATTATGTCACCACTCAAAACGTCTTTAATCAATTTCTTACATTAATTCCCTAAATTCTTTCTAAACAATAGATAAAGTTTGAAAAAAAAATCTCCAATTTTATGAATGGTGTTAGTTTTAAACAACTCAGAAGTACAACTAGAGTTTAATTTCAGAAATTGAGGGAGTGGGATGAGGGGCACGCAAGTGTTCTCGGAAATTCAAAAAATATTCGTTAAAATAGAGTTCAAAATAATCATAAACATTGAGCAGAAAACCCTTTCAAAACTTGCACCCGAGTTTGTTTTGACATGCAATGGCGGATTTAAAATATAGCAAATGTTGCAATTGCGCGAGAGGCCCCATAACCATATAGGGCCACCGAAGGAGTTACAAAAATGCGAATGACAAATGTTTTACAACTTCTGTGATCCCCAAAATGTATTTCGACGGGCCCCAAACTTGTAACTCCGCCGAAGCGATACAGAAAAGACTGCATTACTGTGAATCATATTACAAATATCGAAAAAATAAAAATTTCAGTCGGTTCAACGGGAATCTAATAAAATGACACAAAAATCGGTTTCGCCATCTCATATTTGTTTCCATAGTCTCCAATTCGGCAATATATCACCAAATGATCGTCAGTCTGAGACGCTATATTAGTTTTGCATTGAAATAAGTAATTAATAGCCACAAAGAATGAGTAAACAGGCTTTTCAGAACACCCAATCGAAAACAAAAAATGAAGTGCACAACTGGAACGTCCGCAGACCCCACATTAACTTTAACCTTCTACAGATTATCATTTTTGAGTTATGACTTATGACAGATACATACGTACATCCTGCTGCAAGAAACAACGCAATAATTAACTTGTCTGGTACCTGAATGTAGTATTAAAAACTCTTCTAGGGATAACTAAAAATAGAGATTCATACTGAAATTTAAGTAAATAATTTTATATGAAAACAACAACTCCATTTACTTTGTATTAAAAAGTAAAACTGCAAAGGTCCTTTTTTTTTTTCAAAAACATCGGCCAATTCCATCGGCTTTTCGATGTTTTTTAAGGCCGATGGGCCGATGTTTCCCGCAAGTTAGCATCGGCCGCCGATGCCGATGCCAATGGCTAAATTGTTGAACCATCGGCGCCGATGCATCGGTCGAGTCCTACTAAGCGTACATATAATTTTGAGCACTTGTTAACTGCTATATTTTCCCCCGAAAGGTGTTATTGATGGCGAGTGAAAAGTGGTGTAAGTCCCAAAACGCTGCATTTCATATCTCAGTGAATATTGGTCGTACTCATTTCAAACTTTTTGTACTGGAATTATTTTTCAATGGAGATTATTTCCCTAAATATAAGTTAGGGGACCTGGGGCCCGGATAAAAAGTTAAATTTTGTATTTTTAAATTCATTTCTATATTTATTTCAAACTTTCAATATCTTAACTCTGCATCTGATTTTGAACATTTTTGCAATTGGATATATGCATGATGCATCTGATAAATTTTACATAACCTAATGACTTTAAGTAATATATTAAGGTTATGTATCTACTTAGCAGAGTAAAGTGTGAACTATAAAGATGAAAAGACGAAGACATTATTAGCGATACTTTATTCCAACGTACTAGATGATCGCCATTTTAAAACTTCAAAAACTACTTAGTGTTGCCAAACAATAATAAAGAAATATATATAAACAATAATACAACTTTAACACTTTCCCTTATTATTGTTTAGTGTTCCCGAATGTTCTTTTGCAGTTCTTAATTCTAAATCAGTCCTATTTTGCTGCACAGATTTAGAATCCTAGGACCGTAAAGTGGCTTAGTAAAAAAGGTCAGCTAACTGTAATTCAGTAGGAACTCGCTTTACAGTAATTTCTTCATTCGTTACCAATTCTCTCACAAAGAAATGTCTAATACGAATGTGCTTTGTTCTCTTGTGGAATTCTCCTTGATTCTGAGATAATTTGACTGCTGCCTCGTTATCCACTTTAAGTTCTGGTACCTGCTTTAAATTTGTTATTTCCTTGAACAATCTCTTAAGCCAAACTAATTCTCTGGCTGCTTCACTAGCTGCAACTATCTCCGCTTCTGTCGTGGAAATTGCTACAGTCGACTGTCTTTGACTGCACCATGATATTGCTCCACCAGCGTAAATACAAACAACACCTGTTGTTGAACGCCCTGTTGTGGTGTCTCCTCCATGGTCAGCATCACTATAGCTTTCTATAATGCCTTTCTTGTATCCTGATTTGTAAACTAATCCTTTGTCTAAAGTTCCTTTCAAGTATCTGAATATTCTTTTAACTCTTTGCCAATCTTCTTTACTTGGTCTTTCTAAAGCTCTGGAAGCTACTCCTACTGCATAAGCTATGTCAGGTCGAGTTCCTGTCATGATATACATTAGTGCTCCTACGGCTTGTCTATAAGGAAATGTTGTCTCAGTACTCTCTACTTTCCCTGATTGAATACTCTCTTTTATCATTGGCGTAGACACAGGATTACAATCACTCATGCCGAATCTTTCAAGAACTTTCTTCATGTAGGCTGTTTGAGATAACTTTATAGAATCATCTTCCTGACGATGAATCTCAAACCCTAAGTAGTATTCAGCAGGTTTTGTTGTAATTTTAAATTCTTTCTTCAGATCTCCAAGAAAATTTTCTAAGTGATTTTTACTTGTTGACGCAACTAAACCATCATCAACATACAGAACTAACATAAGTAATTCCCTATTGCTTCTTCTAATAAACAAGCATGGATCTGCTTCACTTCTTACAAAACCAATTTTACGCAAATATTCTCCAAAACACTGGTTCCAGCACCTTGGTGCTTGTTTCAGACCATAAAGACTTTTCTTTAAGTGGCATACTCTGTCAGTACCATCTTCATAGCCTTCAGGTTGACACATGAAAATATCTTCTTCTAACTTGCCATACAAAAAAGCTGTTGAGACATCAAATTGTACTAAATTCATATTTTCACTTGCTGCTATACTAAGTAAAGTTCTTATGGTGCTTGTTCTTGCAACTGGACTGAAGGTCTCTTGAAAGTGAATTCCTTTCCGTTGAGCGTAGCCTTTTATTACTAACCTTGCTTTGTATTTATCAATACGACCATCTGGATTTCTTTTTATTTTGTAAACCCACTTGCATGGTATCGGCTTGACTCCTTTAGGTAGTTTACATAACTTCCATGTCTGATTATCTTTCAGAGAAGTCATTTCACTGTCCATGGCTTTTTTCCAGTTGTTCACTTCAGAACTTTCTATAGCCTCTCGATATGTTTCTGGATATTTTTCATCATAGACGAAGGATTCAATTTCCATGATGTATTCTTCAAATCGCTTTGGTTTCTTTATCTGAGAACGATCTCGTAGATTCATACCATGTAAAGACTTAAGTTCATCCTCTTCATCTGTACTTTCAGTTTCGGTATCGGACATGTTAATACTTTCCTCTCTTAATTCTTCTTCCTCTTCTTCACCTATTTCTTGATCTGGTGGATGATTTATTGAATCTGAATTTTCCTGTAAGACTGTAATATGTTTTTCACACTCTTTCATTTTCTCATGAAAAATCACATCTCTTGACAGGATTACTTTTCTTTCTTCTTCTATCCAAATTCTATAGCGTTCATCCCCATTATAACCAATCAGAAAACCTTTTACAGCTTTCCGATCCATTTTCTTTCTTTTCTGTACCGGCACATGAGCATAACAAAGTGAGCCGATTATGCGCATGTGTTTTATCCTTGGCCTTTTTCCAAACCATAATTCATGTGGACTGGCGTTTTCCACGGATGAAATTCCAGTTCTGTTTAAAATGTATGCAGCTGTATTAACAAGCTCTGCCCATAAAAATGCTGGAAATTCGATTTCTTGGTTGGAATACTTTAGCGTTCTGGCCATTTCTACAATCGTTCTGTTTTCTCTTTCGCTCGTTCCATTTTGTTCAGGTGTATATGGTGCTGTGAGTCTCTGAATAATTCCTTTCATCTGAAGAAATTCTCGAACTTCTTGGTTGTCGAACTCACCACCATTGTCACTAAGGATTTCTCTAATTGAATGTCCCAAATTTTCAGCATGAGCTATGAACGATTTTAGAGAAAACACGACAGCCGACTTATGTTTCAGAAAGAAAACATACCGGTACTTAGAATAATGATCTTTGAACACAACAAAATACTTATACTTTCTGTGTGACTCTTCGAATGGTCCACAGACGTCAGTCGACACAAGTTCACCAACTCTTGTAGCTTTTGGTTTAGTGCCGAACCTTAAACGATGTGCTTTACCATATATGCAAGGCTCGCATGGCTCTTTATCAATATTCACTTTGATATTAAATTCATTTTTGAGCATATTCCTAACGTGACGCTTGTCTTGATGTCCCCATCGACTGTGATATAATTGCAGTAAGGAACTTTTACCGCTATGCGTATCTGCAATTTGAACTTCGATTTCTTTTTCTGGAAGTATTGGCTCTAGAGCAGCCCTGTAGAGAGTTCCACATATACTTCGAGTGCCATACAGCTTTACTTCATTGTTGATCTTCAACCAGCATTCAGTAGGAGTAGAAGTAAACTCACTATTCTGATTTCTATCTTGAGCAGCTAACACTGAAAACAAATTTCTGCTAATTCCAGGAACATACCAGACATCTTTCAACTCAATTACTTCTGTATTTCTTCCAACTGAAGCTTTGACTAGAATGCTTCCTTTCCCTAAAGCTGTCAACACTTCTTTTCCTGCCGCTTTGATAGTATGGGTGCCAGAAGAAGGAAATGTCTCAAAATTGCTAAAATAAATAAATGTGTTAGTAACATGCCTTGTAGCTCCATTATCTATCCAAAATGTGCTTGTTTCCCCTTCTGATAGGAAACTTTCTTCACAATAGGATGTCATTGCCGTACTTGGCGATGAAATATTCACTTGATTATTACAGGACATATTCTGTAAGCTCGAGCTTGGCTTAGGAGGTCGGCCATCTGCAATCCATTTGGAACATGACTTGACCCAATGTCCAACGGCTTTACAATAATTACAAATATTTTTGTTGCTTAGCTTGTTCTTGGCTTGAAATTTCTTCGCATGCGCTTTATTTTTAGACTTGGCGACAACAAGAGCTTCTGCGGCTTTTTCACTTCTTTCATTGTTGTCGGCAAAATTTCGCTCAAACATACTTAACTGAGCAGCCAAATCTTCAAAAAGCTTTTCTTCATCTTTTGCAAGAAGCATCCAACTTGATTTGAATGATTTAAAGTTACTTGGTAAAATATGTAGAATTTTGCATACGAGCAACATTTCTGGAAGTTTATTTTCCCCTTTAGCTATGAGCCCGTTATTCAGCTCATTCCACAAACTACTTAATTTCGCTACATGTGTTGAAATGTCATTTCCAAAAATCCAATCAAACTTAAAAAATTCATTGCAGATTTTGAACAGTTGATCCTTTGATGAAGCTTCAAACAACGTTTTCAAAGCTGCCCAAGCTTCAAAAGCTGTCTCTTTGTCCATAATCTTTTGATAAACGGAGTCTGTTACTGTACTTGCGATTATACTCTTGGCATAACTGTTGGCTTTGCGGTATATATTGGCGCATATTTCATACTTCTTGACTTCTGCTGCGTCTGCTGTACTAGGTAATTCTTCAGGTTTCTTTAACTTACCATCAATTACCTCCAATGATCCTTCGTGATAATCTAATATATCTCTTACTTTCCGTTTCCACATTGGAAAATCTACTTCTCTAGATAACGGCTTAACAGTTCTTGATAAATCCATCTTTGAACTATTTCCTTTTCGGATTTAACTTAGTCTCTGCTTTTAATCTTTTAAAAACGCAATGAGCTTGCTGGCGCCCATAACCTGATAAATTTTACATAACCTAATGACTTTAAGTAATATATTAAGGTTATGTATCTACTTAGCAGAGTAAAGTGTGAACTATAAAGATGAAAAGACGAAGACATTATTAGCGATACTTTATTCCAACGTACTAGATGATCGCCATTGTAAAACTTCAAAAACTACTTAGTGTTGCCAAACAATAATAAAGAAATATATATAAACAATAATACAACTTTAACAAACGGACTAACGGTTGCGGAAATAAAGGTCTTTGCAGGTTAAAACGGAACACTCTGTATATATGTATGTACTCTTTATACTTCTTATATTCATATAGTGCTTGTACCCCATGTTTTTCCTTTTAAATTTTGCAAGTATTTTGATTGCTATTAAAATTCGCTATCACAAACTTTTCAGGCAATCTGTAAGACATGTTGAATCGCTATTGGGCTTTAAATCTACACAAGGCTTAGAGAGTTTTTTTTTTTTTCTTATTCTTTTTAGTTCGTTTCAAAAGCGAGATGATTTAAAAAATCTGCTATTCATTTTAGTTCGTTTTAAAAGCGTGATGATTTTAAAAATCTGCCTTTTTAGTATTTGTGTGTCTGAAATTTTGCATTCGATTTTAAACACTTTCATTAGACAGTGACAACGGCATTTAAGTTAACAAAAACAGAATTTTGTTCATTTTTTCGTTTACAAAGTAACCGCACAAAATTAACTGAGCAATAAAAACACCGTAGTTTCAAAATCATTCGGTTCACTTGCTTTTTTTTCCCCCAATATTCAAATACATATATTAAAATTGAGCCATTCCGTGTCAACTGACCTGAGTTTTCAAATCGTCCCCACTCGGCCATCTCCAATTTGGATGAAATTTTTTTGAGGCCTAGAGATGCCTTTGAAACTAACCTATGTAAATTTTCAGCTTCCTAGATCCAAATCTTTAGGATCTAGGATCCTCGAAAAATGTAATCCAAGATGGCGGATTAGCTTTTTGTGCCAAATTGCCAAGTTTACATAAAACTTAATCTCACTGCAAGCCTGAAATTTTAGGCGCTTAATGTATGTTTGACCGTTAGTATGTTCAAGTATTTCTGTGAATTTGAGTTCGTTAGATTTTGTGTAGCATGCGCGTGAACTTGTGAAAAAGCGCGATGGGAAAAATTTTTCATGGATTATAGGTTGTCATAGAATCTGAACAAAAATAATTCCAAAGCTCGTGCTGCGTGATTCCATTGTGAAAATGCTTGATTTTAATGGGTTACAGTTGCAGAGCTTAAATTTCTATTTTCTAAAAGATATTGTGATTCAAAATGGCTATAAAAACGGTTGAAGTGAAAATAGCCTATTTTCAAAGCGCTATAGCTCACGTTTGTCATTTCACATCTTCTTTTCGTTTATACCATTAGAAAGAACATATTTTTTTCTTTCAAAATAAGTGTTTTCTTCGATTGTGTTCTTTCGAATAAGGATAAAAAACGAGTTTGAAATTATGTCTGTCGTAACGAATTGCCATGTTTAATCTTAGATTATGGGATATTTTATAACACTGAAAGCCTGAAAAATTTTAGGAGTTTAAAGTACTTTTGGATGTCAATACGTTCTAGTATTTTTGTGAATTTGATTTCATTAACTTTTGTGTAGCACGTATGCAAAGTCTTGACAAAATGCTGCAGATAAACTTTATCCTGGATTTTTGAATGTCATAAAATCTGAACCAAAATGATTCAAATGCTTGAACTTTGTAATTCTATTGTCCATATGCATATTTTTAATATAGTTTCAGAGCTTAAATACAAATGCAAAAGTGACGACCAGCAACAGGCTCTGGGCCCAGCTAGACTGGTCCTAGTCAATTTACAATCCCCAGTGAAGATCAATGGCCCTCTTAAAACTATCTACTCCCTTGCCCATTACCACCTCTTCCGGTAAACTGTTCCAAGGTTCCACTACCCTGCTGAAATAATAATTTTTCCTAACATCCATGTTAGCCTGAGATTTAAATAGCTTAAAACAATGACCCCTTGTCCTGTTTTCAGTGCTAAACTTCAGCCCCGTAACATCTTTTATTTTAATAAATTTAAACAACTGAATCATGTCCCCTCGGTCTCTTCTTTGCTCAAGACTGTGCATTTTTAGCCTTCTAAGCCTGGAATCATAGTCTAAGTGAGAAAGTCCATTTATTAGCCTTGTAGCCCGCCTTTGAACCCTTTCCAATACATTAATAACTTTCTTAAGATAAAGAGACCAAAACTGAACAGCATACTCCAAATGAGGTATTACCAAACTTCTATATAAGGGCAGAAGAACTTCTTTAGATTTGTTTGAAATAGATCTATTGATAAACCCAAGCATCTTATTGGCTTTGTTGCTAGCTATGCTACACTGTTGGCTGAAGGCTTACTTTTGGTATTATTGTATCTATAAACTTTATTTAAAATACAAAATTTTCAGCATTTTCATCCGAAAAAGAAAACATTAGTTTAATTAAAAACTTCAGTCACTAATAGGCTAATCTTCAAAAAGTGCTTTATTAGCCTTGTTGCCCGCCTTTGAACCCTTTCCAATACATTAATATCTTTCTTAAGATAAGGAGACCAAAACTGAACAGCATACTCCAAATGAGGTATTACCAAACTTCTATATAAGGGCAGAAGAACTTCTTTAGATTTGTTTGAAATAGATCTATTGATAAACCCAAGCATCTTATTGGCTTTGTTGCTAGCTATGCTACACTGTTGGCTGAAGGCTTACTTTTGGTATTATTGTATCTATAAACTTTATTTAAAATACAAAATTTTCAGCATTTTCATCCGAAAAAGAAAACATTAGTTTAATTAAAAACTTCAGTCACTAATAGGCTAATCTTCAAAAAGTGCTTTATTAGCCTTGTTGCCCGCCTTTGAACCCTTTCCAATACATTAATATCTTTCTTAAGATAAGGAGACCAAAACTGAACAGCATACTCCAAATGAGGTCTTACCAAACTTCTATATAAGGGCAGAAGAACTTCTTTAGAGTGTTCTTATGTTGATTTTCTATAAGATATTGGCATCCAAAGTGGCTATCAAAATAGTTCACATGAAGAATAGCCTGTTTTTAATGCCCTGTAACTCAAGTTTGTCACCTTTCATATTCTTTTCGTTGGTACCATGAGAAAGAACATATTTTTTCCTATAAAAATAGTTTTTCTTTTCGATGGTGTTCTTTCAGATAAGTGGGAAAATGATCCTGAAATACTATTTGTTGTTAGCGAGAAAATCTTGTTCTACACAAACTAAAGAATGGTGAATGCCGTGACAACCGACTTATTCGCAACTCCAGAGCTCTAATACGCTACCTTGCGGTGAATAACAATACTAAAGAAGAAGGTAAAACATTCCATTCCACGTGTTTTCTTTTTGTAAAATTGCAGACTTCAGACAGTTTGTGGTGTAATGTAATATCAGAAGAATAGACAAGAAAGCTGTCCACAAACAAGATGAAAAGTTACTGTCATTCACCAAGTGGGTCATTCCATGCGAAATGAGCAAATCAGCTGTGGCTGACATGTCACAGATTTCAATGAAAATTTTTATTTAGGTAAACCATGGATATCTATGAGGAAATGCAAAGTATGGAAGTTTAAAAACTGTTTGTTGCTTTGTTATTGACATTAGAAGTTGATGCTTACGCTAAGCGTAAATTTTCGGAGTTCATTGCTGCCAGTTTGTGACTCAATAACTCCATAAGTTATAAACGTACACTTGAAAAATAAATATTTCCGAATTCTATAAACAAATCTCTATTGGGAAAAAGCAAAGTAAAATTTATTCGGATCTTTTTTTGAATCTGAGATATTAACAAATATTGAAATTTTGCCAATTTACTTCAGATTTCAAATCACTCTTCTAGCTCTTTTAATGACAATATAAGAGTAAAAATGATTCAGATTGAAAAACTATCTATAACTAACTATCTGCTCTAATTTAGTTATTGTTTATGAATTTCTTGATGACGAAATCGTATTTTAAAAAATCGAAAATTTCATTTTTTCCTCTATTTCAGATGTTTTTTTGAAGATGAGGGAATGCTCTAAATTTACTCAAGTTTTTTTATGTAATATATTGAAGTGTCTTTTAGATGCTATTAAATTTTAATCATTGGTATCAGCGTATTTTTGTTACTAGAGTAATTTGAACTTAGGCAAAATTTCATTAGTTAGTTCTTTTTATTGTAAGTTTAGCAAAACTAACCATTTCTTTCGTGTTTCATTTTCTCAAAAGCCTTTTTATGAAGTATTTGCTAAAATGTACATTTTTTTTAAAATCGAAATAAATGTTAGATATACTTGCTTTTGCATCATTGAGTCGTTTATCTAGTGTTTTGAATTCTCGTAATTTCACATAAGAGTCAATCCATACAGGTTCCATACATGTAACCATACCATAGAAACTATTCATTCTCATGTTCAAATAGTTCTCAGTTATAAAATTAAAATAATTATTTTGAAAATTACAATATGTTTTTTCAGTATAATGTATTATATAGGGCACAATATACGTAATTTAAGAAGGTGCAATGAAGTTTTCACACTTTTTATTTCTGTTTTAGTGTGTGAATTGACTAGCAAAACTGCTCAATTTCAAAGACCTGTATCTTTTTTACAGACCAAATACAAAAAACAATATGTATAACATGCATAGTACTTGAATGGAATATTCAATTGGCCACGAAATTTTATTTTTAATTCCATCCCCTTTTGGTTTACAGGGGTCTAAAAATGTCATTTTTCCGATTTTTGAGGGACTGTAATCTATAAAGGGTGCATAAACACACAGCAACAGTTACATATTCTTTTTAGCATGGTTCCAGTGATTAGTTTTTGCCGTATTTCATTTTGTGTTTCCGTCCCCTACGCGAGTTATCTGCCTTTGAAATGAGTAAAATTTTTACATTAGATCCTGAACTTTAACCTGTTGCCGTTATTTTAATTATTAATTTACAGCTACGTAACTCAGCATGTAAGACTATCAATTAATGCATTTTAACATCAAAGCGTTAAAGTAATTGTCATAAATGTAATTCAAATATATTTTGGCCAAAATGCAAAGATCTAAAAGTACCATTTTTGACTACGACAAATCACTTTTGATGACCTCTAAAAAATCAAAGGTCCAGTTGAGAGAAAAAATAAAAGTGGTTTTAAACATTTTTCATATCCAGCTTTTAGGGATATGAATTTCAAAAAAATTTAAAAATGGTTGAGCGCACAAATCCATCGAACCTAAATGGATTGACCCATAAAACACAAAGAAATTGCTATTTTTCTGAATTTTATTTTACGTTTGGAAATCAAAAACCAATTTCGAGTTTCTTCAAGCAAATAGTAGAAACACAGCTCTATATTCTTGTAAAATTTTGAAGTTGTCTGAATTTTCCCTCATTTGAATTTTTGTGTGTATGTGAAGGGGAAAATCATCATTTTACAAAATGGCACTAAGTTTAAAACTGATTTTGAAGACAAAGGAGTAAAAATACAACTTCAAAAGTAAGGTATTTCTTTTATGATACTTTAGCACATTCAAGGGTATTAATTTCATCAAAGCTAATGCATTTCTTAAAGATTCAGATTAAAAAATAAAATGCTTAATTATGAGAAAATTGAAATATTTTCAGTTTTTGAAACTCGGTTAAAAGTTAACTATAATAACTTTGAAAATTTTACTGATATCAGATTAATTACCCTACTCCGTAGATTGCAACAAAATATAACTTTTATGTTTTCATTAAATAGTTAATAAGATACAAGCCTTCAAAAATGCAACATTTAGCATTTATGAGAATGCTGTTCAATTTGACCAATTTTCAATCGCATGTAACTATTCAAATAAAAAATTTTAAGCAAAAATATTTTAGATATTTTTATATAGGCATAAAAGGAACCTGTATACCAAATTTCATAAAAATCTGTTACCATGCGACCACCACTTTTTTTGCGAATTTTGCTCATTTCGTATGGAATGACCCAAGTGTCAAAGCAAGATATAAGTTGCGGCATTTGTTTGTTTTACCTTTTTCATCCGCCATTAGACAGTGGCTGCCGCGCCCCTATAATTTATTGAAGTTTCGAATAGGGATTATGCAACTGTTATAGGTCAGAAATAATTTTTTATTATTCATTGAAAAGGATACTTTAAAAATGAAATTTGATTAAAAAAAGAAAAGAAAAGAAAATTAGTATCTTGTTCTTTCTGATGTATCAGTCTGCTTCCTGAACAAAATACTTTTCTAATTCTAACATATTTAATTGGGCATGAAGAGGCACCTAAACACAAAAATGAGAACATCTCAAAATATTTGATTGTAATCAACAATAAAAAAACAAATCTTACTAAAATTGTTAGACACATTCATAGTTACTCTTAATTTTGTTGCGTAACGGGGCAAACACCGACTGGAGGCGATTTTTCGCCTCCAGTTTTTCTATGCCATTAAAAACAAGCTGAATTATTTTTACACCAAAAGCGTCAAATTGCCGCCCCTTAAACACTGTCGCCTGGGGTAGATCGCCCCTCCCCTGGCTAAACCGCCCTTAAAAGGAGTAGCAACATTCGAGCACGACCATTTTCATGCGTATTGAAGAGGAGAAGCTGATGCTGGTCGTATTTCATTGCAAGCAAAGAGGCGGGCGCGAGATATTGGAATGAATTAACTGTGACCGGTTGCCATTGTTGACGCGCCATACCCGGGTCACGTTCGCATTGCTGCTGTGTTTTTAATCTCGTTGAAGCTTCCTATTTAGCTTTGTTGTTTACTTTTTGAGTCTCTTCTATTCGTTTTTATAATTCCTCCCATCTTTTTTACTCAGTGCAATATTCCTGTTGGTTAGTGTGTGAAAGTTAATCCTTCGAATGTTGGCAGAAGGCAACAGAACAGTTAATCCACAGAACTTTTCTCAACTATATCGGTATTTCGATACCAATGGGAAAATAACCGTGAGTATATTTTCTTTTCAGGAAAGAAAAGGACCAAATTTTTATTTGTTGAAATTTGACTCTTTTTTTTTTTCACATTCTTGTACACACAATAAAGGTACAATACAACAGATGACAAAAATGCGAAAAAAAAAAACTTTTATTTTATCACCGCATCTCACTTCACCTTACCCCCGTCCCTCCCATTGTCACCCAGGAGGCTATATGACATAATTATACAGTGGACTGACTCTCTGTATCCCAACACTTTCTTATGTGAACACCCCAATGTTCTGAACACATTTTGATGGTCCTGGTGAAACCCTTTAAACTTAATTTAGGCTGACCTCTCTGTGCAGAGGAGTCTAGTAAGACCTCATTTGTAGTATGCTGTTCAGTTTTGATCTCCTTTCCTTATCTCAGGAAAGATGTTTCTGTATTGGAAAGTGTTCAAAGGAGGATCAGCGAAATACTATTTTTTGGTTTTCTTAAGAGTTACGTATATGTGTGTACATGTGCACTTGGATGGTTCGAAAAAATCGATTTTTTTTATTTCGAAATCTCGTTACATTTGATATTCTTGGTTTGGTATCCTTGACGCTCTGACGGTCCTGAATCATGAGTACAATGTGTGAATTTCTTTCCCATTAAACATTTTTTGAAGTAAATTGCCATGTAAATCAAATGCCCTTCCTTCTATCAATGCCTAGCTATCACCCTGCGCCTCTGACTGCTTGACAACGAACATTTAACATCAGAAAAATATAATTATAAAATGCTTTTGAAACATGCTCATTAAGGTGTGATCAGAAGTTTAAAACCATCAATGAGTTAATTGGGGGAAAATAATAAAAAAAAATTTAAACTGACATCTTCAGTTCGCGCATGAGGCTGTAAGTTTGAAAAAAATATGCTAAAAATTGAGTTTTTCAAAAAATAATAAAATTAGTTTTTTATATTTTTATTCCCAACAGCCATAAATTGTCAGTGTATAGCGTAGTTTGAGCGTAAAAAAATATTCTGTAGCTTTTATATTTGATTTTCCATTTGCTCCGATATAAGCCACACGAAAATTATGTGCATTAATGATATTAATGTTATTTATTTGTTGTTAAAAATAACCACAAACGTAGTAATATTCTATATATTATTTATTGATATTTTATTATTATAATATAATAACATTAAATCTTATTATTATTTTTTATATTTATAAACTTCGGAGTAATCTAACAATTTTGGTAGAGATTAAAAATGACTTAGTTAAATATTAAAAATTATTCAGAAAAAAGGAAAATACCTTATGGCTGTGCACCAGAATTTAGCAAAAAAGCTAAAATGGGGGAAAAAGCTTTAGCAAAATGATAAGATCTTTTGGGAAATGAATATGTTTGCATACCTTCTTAGATGCCTTAATGTGTTTCATTTGCAGTTGATCATTGAATTTCAAATTTAACCTATCGTTTCTCCACAAATGTAGCACTTACTATAAATTTCTAAAGTTTGAAATAATAATAGTAAAGAATAATTCATACCATCGAAAAAATACCATGTTGATTCTTAAAATGACCCAAGTCCCATTCCCACAATAAAACATTTATCAGTGGGACACAATCCCCAATAAGACTAAGTATTGTTAAAGGTCATTGCAATTGAAAAATCTTAGCTATGATTAATATTGTAAAAAAACAGTCGAAAACTTTGTACTATGGAATGAGTAAAAATGACAGCAACGTGCATAAAGTAGAAAAAAATTAGTATAAAAGAGTTAAAAACAGGGTTGGGTTTTAGACTGTCCAAAACCGGTTTAGGACAGGACAGGTGGTTTTTACCGTCCAAAACTGTCCAAAAGTGTCTGAAACTGTCTTAAACTCTCCAAAACTATGCTAAAGCTAAAGGGGTGTAATCTAATCAACTTGTATTTACTGCAATATTCGCAATGTATAAACATAGATATTAATCAGGTTTAATTAATGGTATTTAATAAAAAAAATTCTCAAAAATGTTCATTTAAAAAATATTTTACTTAAAAAAATTGCTAATAGCTGTTGCGTAAAAACATCCTTATGTAACAGTTGGCAGAGTTATCAAAGGAAATTCACAAGCTCATATTTTTAATACAATACATTCTGTAACTACAAAAAATTGTAATTTATTGCATTTAAGTCAATTATTGCACTACATTTTGAGGAACAAATCTGATATACCCCCCTCTTGGCGACTTTTTCCTGTTGGCACCAAAAAAGCGTCGCCAAGAAAACTATGTATGACGTCATATGTCATACATCGTTCTTAGCGATGCTTTTTTAGCGCCAACAGGAAAAATTCAAATTATGTCATTAATTATTTAATGAAATTAATGCATTAATTTTTTTTCCGTTGTTTCTCCGGGATACGAGCCCTCGGTCTCATAGTACTTTCGTAATGAGACCTCGGCTCGGTCTCATTACGAAAGTACTATGAGACCTCGGGCTCGCCAGTTATCCCTCCGACTGTTAATATACATCACAGTCGGATATAAGTCACAGATCTCCTCCGTTCAGTATACAATAAAGTCACAGATTTTATGTGAAATTAACACCATTTTTGTGCTACAAAAATGCCAACCAGACCAAAATACAAACTACCAGAAACACACTAAAAACACAATAATTCAAAATATGTTCACTTACCTTTTTTACTTTTCTTTTACTTCCTCACTTGAGGCAGTGCACATATGTTCCGCTCTTAGGAATATTTGTTCGGATTTTAATTCAATGTAATTTAATATTTCTTCATTAATATAATTTCGCCAATCGGCTAAAGTTTGTGATGAAAAAAAATATTGACTTTCAATATCAGCAGTTTTGGTCCCAGTTAAAATCTCATATGTTATCAAAAAAATCTCCTCTATTTTCAACTTGCTAGAACTAAACCATGACCCACTCCTGATCGTTGCTTCTTTTCCACAAACAACACCCCCAATAACCTTTCTACAAAAAAAAATTAACCCATCTGAACATTTTTTAGTTTTTTTAATTTTCATAACAGAATTACATCTAGAACATAACATTTCATTCTTAAGTAAACCAATTTCCCTTAAAAATTCTAAAAAAACCTCTTTATTTTCAATTAGTTTAAATATAAAAAATCTATTTAGGACTCCGGTACGTCCAAACGTTGGACGACCTGACGAAAAAGAAAAAGAAGATTCATTCAAAAATTTCAATTGATACATTTGGACAACATCACAAACCGAACTCATAATTAAAATAGAAAATTCAACTAAATTAACATTAAAAAACAACAAGAAAAAGAATACTCTAAAATAAAGTTTGAATTGAAACTTTATTTTAGAGTATTCAACTTAAAATCTCCCTAAGAGCGGAACATATGAGCACCTACCTCCTACCACACAGACACGTGAAAAAAGACAGACTTCGAGAAACTACTTTCCAGCGTTCAAGTTGCAAAACCAGGGTTGCCAAGTTATCGCCTTATTGGCGATTTTCGTATCGAGCGAAAAATTAAAATCTCGCCAAGAGGGGGGCATATCAGAGGAGAGCCCATTTTGAAATCTTTCCTTTGCACACTTGCATAAATGTCGAAAAATTTGGTTTATGGAGGAAAAAAAACTCATGCATACAAATTGAAATTTTCAATGAATAAAAAATTTTTGAAAAAAAATAGAACCGACTTCAAAATTGCTCTAAAAAGTGAAAAATAATTTTATTCTTTAAACACCATCGATAATGCTTTTAAACATAATTTTTGAAGTTGGCGCAAATACAAAACGTAAAATCAAGTGTAACCATGCTTCGTTCATATTTTTTTAAGAAAAGCATCCAAAGTTACGAACGAAACATTTATATCGCTGTTCAAACATGCTGTCATCAATGTATAATGTATGTGATAGTGAAGAAACTGGTCCAGGTTAAATTTATAGTTGTATTTGAGGTATGGCAGTGAATGATTTTATCTATCGTTTTTGCGCCAACTTCAAAAATTATGTTTAAAAGCATTATCGATGGTGTTTAAAGAATAAAATTATTTTTCACTTTTTAGAGCAATTTTGAAGTCGGTTCTATTTTTTTTCAAAAATTTTTTATTTCATTCTTTTTAGTGTAAATGTAGGTATTTCAGAAATAATAAAAAGTTACTAGCACGAAACTTCACATTTTTTTCTTAAAAATGCTCCATACTAAAAAAAAAAAAAAAAAAACTATTGACACGCGTTAAACTTTAAGCGATTGGCACTAAAAACTTATCTTTGTTCCTCTCTGGAAATCATGCGTAGTTAATTTAATTATAACCATTCAAGTATTACGTTTTTCCTAACTAATTTACATTCCACAGCATCTAAGTTGCTCATGATGCAATCCTGTATTTTCTTACTTAGCCCCGATCCTCTGTTATCGGCATAGATGATAACGATAAAAATACTACAGAGTAGTTGAGTAAAACCTAATGGTAGCTTGTGAAGGCTAAATAGATCCAAATCACTGCATCAGCTCGCTTCCAGGTTAGGTTTACCCCTACTATGGAGCAATAGCACTGAAGAAAGGAAGATTTTGATAATTCACATAGGGTTACTATAAATCAGCAGGGTTACTAAAATAAAATTATTTACGCCAAAAATGAGACGACAGCGCCAGATTCCCCATTATCGAAATATCCCTTGAAGAAATTTGATGCTTGCTTCAGAGAAGCCTTCATTCAAAATTATCATTACAATTACTATTAATGTTACTGTTATATGGCACCAAACTTTTATAACAATGAGTTTCCTATTTTCACGTAGATGAAGATAGCGAAGACAATGTGAAAGTCAAATAAAGCGAATACTCGTTAGGTCTCAACTAGAGATCTTTATTTAGAACCACAAATGAACGTTACATCTCCTTATATACAACTTGAGAAATTGCTGGAACTTTCCAGACTTGGAAAGATACAGAAATCAATAAAAGATTCGAGAAAATACGGGAAACAGTAGAAACGAAATTTTAGGAAAATTAACTTTGTCCTGGTCGGGATTTGAACCCGGGTCGCTCGTGTGGGAGGCGAGAATTCTACCACTGAGCCACCGTTATCCACAGATGACAATTGCGAACTTCGCTACAAAATCATTTAATAGGGAAATTGCATAAAATTTACTGTTTTTTGCCCATAACTTTTTTTCTAAAGAACAAATATGGTCAAACAAAGTAATGGGACCTAAGTTGAGCCATCCCCTATCCATTAAAAAAAGAATCATCAAAATCGGTTCACTAGGTGAGACGCTATGAGTGGACAAACAAAAAAAAAAAACATACATACGGTATGAATTGATAACCGCCTCCTTTTTGAAGTCGGTTAAAAATTTAATTTTTACTTAACTATACTAAAATCAGCTGCATGAATAAGTTACATATAGTATATTTATACTTGAATGTTCACATTAAATGAATATATTTTACAGTCAAAAAAATAATTTCGACACATTTTGTTCTGTTTTTGATATTTTCCCACAAAATAGAGTTTCTCAAAAATAGTTTTGGACACTTTTGGGCTCAAGGGGTTTGAACAGGATGGTAAAAAACTTGCCAAACCTGCTTTCATTTGCACACATGCGTAAACATAGGGAAATTTGATTACTATTATCAAAATAAATAAACTCATGCATGCAAATTGAAATTTTAATAAATAATTCAACTTCAATATAACTAGATTAAAATCATCTGCATAAATAAGTTCAATGTTCTCATTGAATTAATGTTCAATATAAAACATTTTATTATTTATTTTTGATGTTTTTTCACAGAATACGTTTTTTCTAAAAATAGAGTTTTGGACACTTTCGGACAGTTTTGGACACAAGGGTTTTGGACAGGACGGTAAAAACCAGGGTTTTTACCGTGGTTTTTACCGTAGTGTCCAAAACCTTGCCAACCCTGGTTAAAAACTCAGCAAACAGCTGTTTCGGGACTGTCATATGCAAGCCCCTTCATCAGTGCAAAAAAGAAGAACTAAAAGTTCACACAATGTAAACTGAACGATAAATGAACAAAAAATGGAAGGAAGCAAAGTAAATAGACATGGAAACCGGAAACACATGTGTCACAGAAAAGCAACAACCCCTACAGTGCGGAAAAATGTCGCAACAGAAAAAAGGTTTTTTTAAAGATAAGATTTCCAAACACTGGGGAAAGGGGAAGTACTCGCTGCATGCATAAAAACTTTGATTTTTATTCATAAAAACTTTGATACCCCACTTAATTCTTCAAACAATATATTTCCGGTCTACACTGTGTGAACTTTTCGTTCTTCTTTTTTGCACTGATGAAGGGGCTTGCATATGACAGCCCCGAAACAGCTGTTTGCTGAGTTTTTAACTCTTTTATACTACTTTATTTGTACTTTATGCACATTGTTGTCATTTTTACTCTTATGATTAATATTCTTTTCAAATTTTTATGCATAAAAACTTTGATACCCCACTTAATTCTTCAACCAATATATAATTTATTTTATAACTTAACAAGGAGTTTATAGGTGTGCTAATAGTATTTTTTGCATTTTGTGATACAGAGTCCTCAACTTTTCCAATATTTTAGTAAATATTTGTCCAATGGGACATTGATGCACCTTGAGAGTAGACTAGTTCCGAAGAAGGCAAGTGGCAAATGATCCGAAATACGAAACGCTGCTGCATGTGCTTGTGAAATCGGGAATGATGAAATCATAGCCTTCTTCAGAAAGAGCTCAAAGTTCAACCAATGGACTGCTTTCTCTGTAAAACTATCCTCCCCACACACCCATCCATCCTATGCGGAACGTTTACTCCACTCCCAGCATTGGAGAAAAGATGCCTGAGGGGCCCTCTTTTCATCCCTCCCTTCTCATGAGAAGGGAAATACATACACGCACCTACACACACACATATATATATATATACACCTACACACACACATACACAAACAAACACACACACTCACATACACACAACTACCCACACACTCATGCCTGCACACAGACACAAACACATATGCCTACATACACATACCCCCCCCCACACACACACACACAACTACCCACACACTCATGCCTGCACACACACAAACACACACGCTTACATATACACACACACACTCGTGATTGCAAAAATCATAATTTGAATTCAAGATGAAAAAATTCAATTTTTTTTTTGCATGTGTCTGACACTCAGCAAAGCATTTGAGCAAAAAAGTGAAAATGCATTGCTTCATTTTCTCAATTGGGAAAGTCTTTTCGCATTTTGCGAAAAATGCGACCGTAGCCAAAACCCTGCTGTGCACAAAATCGAGAATATTTTTATTTCTGAATTTTATAATTTGTAAAATAAACTAACAAATGCTGATAATGCTAGCAAAAGAAAAAATATATCTAGTAAAGCAGCTAATGCTTAAGCAATTACATATTAAATAAACTGTAACTAATATAACATGATAAGATAAGATAAATAAATACCTTTGTGCTGAATAGTAAAGTCAGAACAAACAACGTAAGTAGAAGCACAAATTTGTAAATTACCGCAGACACGTGTTTCGCCTGTCGGATGTCTTTTCATCCATAAGCTCATTATTTTTTGCATTGAAAAAGGCGTTCCCTGTAACGCCGAAACACGTGTCTGCGGTAATTTACAAATTTGTGCTTCTACTTACGTTGTTTGTTCTGACTTTAATATAACATGGTTTTAAATAATTTTTTGATTTAATTTTACATGACATTTTATATTTATCAATATGACACTGGTGTTTTTCTGTGATTATTACTGGGCACATGCAAAGCGTGATTGGCTTTAAAGAGCACATTAATATGACAGACAATATCCAATGTCATCGCCTGTATCAGTTATGTTACTTCATTTTCACTATATTAAATTATGACATTTCAAAAATGGTTGTAAATATCATTAATACATGAATACCATTTTAAATAAAATTTCAGAAAATGTATTGTATACAAATAATAAAAGAAATATTATCTATTAAATCTACCAATATTATTATAACAATAATAAAAGAAAAGAAAACAGTGATTTAAATATATCTACTGTTATACTGTTTGAAAAATTTAATCTGCGCAGATTAAAAATACCCTCTCTCTCTGTCTCTCTCTCTCTCTCTATATATATATATATATATATCAAAATATCGGATATTTTTGAACCCCAAGTAAAACAGATGTTTTTTTTTTTTTCAGTGTTGAAATTCCGATGCCCCCTTAGTTGCCGGATTCGGATATCCGGCATTTCGATTGCATTGCATGTTCGCATATTTTTCTACAACGCCGTTTCAAAACAATAAATCAAACTTGTTCCACATATCATTTCTTTAAAAACATGTTAAGTACATTCAAATGTACTTTTTTAGAGCCTCTATATTTTAATTTAGGAATTGTGCTATATATAAAATGAAACATTAAAATATTGTTTTATTTCGACAGATTTTTTTCGAAAGAGACAAACTTTCGGCAAAAATTAATTTTGTATATAATGTACACATGGTTTAAACTTTTAATTATTCATGGTTGAAATCTTAAAGGTCCTATAATGAGTCGTATTTGTTATTAGATTTGCATGACATGTAGAAATTTTTTTAAACTTCATCATAAAGTAATACATTTTCTTGTTTCCAATTTAGAAATAACAGAAAATAAAACTTTGCTTTGAAATCATTTTTATTACAGATAATACACGTGTAAAATTTTTCTAACATACAAGTTAAAAAAAAAAATATTAAAACAGGGCCAGTTTGACTCAAAAAATAAATAAATAAACTTTAATAATCAACTTAAAATTTTACTTTAATTCCAGAAATAAAGGTACATTTTCTCTAAAGATGCAAATTAGCATCTTAAATACACGGGTGCCCCCCCCCCTAAGAGCAAGGGCCCACCCCTTAAAAACCATAAATACCCCCCCCCCCATATTGGTTTCTTGATGGTTCTTCATCCTTTTAATATCACTGAAAACAGAAGTTTCCACACCAGTACTACTCTAAACATTGCTTTGTTTCAGTGCAACTATTCTGCATTTTTCATTAGTTTCTTTCATTGTTCGTTTTAATGTTCATGAGATATAATGGCACCAAAGTGTGCATTATTAATACACTGTAACTATATTATTGTTTTATTTACATGTCTCTCTCCCATTGACCATTAATTTTGTACATCGTAACAGAGTTTTATGTTGAATAATACAGCTTTTTTTTATGCAAGAAACGGTAATATATAGTTAAGAAATAGTTCAAAATAGTGTGAGAGGTGTTTACAAATGTTTTAAACTAAATTTTTTAGTGAGTTTCTAAAAATCCGAATTCATACATTTTTCTACTACGCTAAATTTTAACTTACGCGAGAGGAGTAGTGGAATGAAGCAGCAATTAAAAGAAACCATCATTGGAAAGTTTATGAAACAGTGAAAGCTTTATCTGGAATTTTTGCAAAAGTAAATTCAAAATTAAACCCTCATTTCGTACCAGATAACCCCACATCAACCCCGGATATCTCTCACATTTTTACTGGATAACTGCCCGGATATCCTGCAAAAAACTGTCGGATATCCGGATCCGGAGTGGCTTGCCGGATTGGATACCTCATAGTTCCGGATAGTTAAAAAATCAGCCGGATAGGCCGGATAGTTACAGGATATCCGGTGCATTCCTCATTGTATCCATTCTTGTGAGAAAGTGCCCTGCATATATTTGTTTTGTTTCGTAATGGTTTCAGTCCCTTAAAACTAACCGCACTTTTACATAAATACACTAATGAGTAGCTAATTAACTAGCAGGCATCGCAGCGTTCCTATATTCCTATATTTTCCTATATTTCTGAAAAAGTTCCTATAATTCCTATAATTCCTATATTTTCCTATATTTTCAGTTTCCGATTCCTTTTTTTTTTTTTTTTACTTTTCCCCTCGACTTTTGGCTACCGCCTTTTCCGCGATCCACGTGCAGCCGCCATTTTATCTTTCCTACTGTGCAGGGCTCCCAAATGGTTCGCTTTTCCCGCCAAAGTCCGTGTTTTATGGTAAAGTCCGCTTCAGACTTTTAACATTATGGTCTGATTAGTTCGCTTTTATATTGTTTTTACTTAAATATCAGATTTTAAAGTTTTTCATTTCGTTAAAAGTTACTGTTCTCCCAAGCACGCCGCCGCAGCGCGTGTTAAACAAAGTTCGTACGCCCATGAAAAACCTTGAAAAGTTCTTGGGGGGGGGGGGGGGGGAGGGGGAAGGTCACACACACACACATTTTCTAGTGTTTGAAAACCTTGAAAAAGTATAAAAAGTTTCTTTATTGCTTGAAATTATTTATTGTTTGGATTGTGCTTGTAATTCTTTTAAAAAATTTCATTAGTGCAATTTTCTGAACATATATATTCGATATGATTTATCGCGAAAAATTGCTTTCGTGTTTGAGGTTTCAATCCTATTGCATCTTGTTAATATTTTGATTCTTTTTACAATCCAAAGTGATTTTGACATGTGCTTACCTTAGCTTAGCTTATTTTTCGTTTAATTTCAATAATTAATGACGGAATTATTTTGGAAACCATGGCAACATTGAACTTACTCGGCTCGGACGCGGAAAAATGCTTCTCGCTTTTGAAATTTCAATCCTTTTGCATCTTGTAAATATGTTGATGTTTTCCACAATTAGAAGTTGTTTTAGTATATGCTACTTTAGTTTAGCTTATTTTTCGTTTGATTTTAATAATTAACGAAGGAAATATTTTGAAAACCATAACAATAACATTGAGCTTATTCGGACTTCGCAGAAAATTGCATCTCGCGTTTGAAATTTCAATCCTTTTGCATCTTGTGAACATTTTGATGTTTTTGGCAATTTGAAGTTATTTTGACGTATGTTTTTATAGATTAGCTTATTTTTCGTTTAATTTCAAGAATTAATGAAGGAATTATTTTGGAAGCCATGGCAACATTGAACTTACTCGGATTTCGCGGAAAAATGCTTCTCACGTTGGAAATTTCAATCCTTTTGCATCCTGTAAATATTTTGATGTTTTCCACAATTGGAAGTTATTTTGACATATGCTACCTTAGTTTAGCTTATTTTTCCTTTAATTTCAATAATTAACGAAGGAAATATTTTGAAAACCATAACAACATTGAGCTTATTCGGAATTCGCGGAAAATAGTTTCAATCCTTTTGCACCTTGTAAACATTTTGATGTTTTTGACAATTGGAAGTTATTTTGACATATGCTACTATAGATTAGCTTATTTTTCGTTTAATTTCAATAATTAACGAAGGAATTATTTTGGAAGCCATGGCAACATTGAACTTAATCGGATTTCGCGGAAAAATGCTTCTCGCGTTGGAAATTTCAATCCTTTTGCATCTTGTAAATATTTTGATGTTTTCCACAATTGGAAGTTATTTTGACATATGCTACCTTAGTTTAGCTTATTTTTCGTTTAATTTCAATAATTAACGAAGGAAATATTTTGAAAACAATAACAACATTGAGCTTATTTGGACTTCGCGGAAAATAATTTCAATCCTTTTGCATCTTGTAAACATTTAGATGTTTTTGACAATTGGAAGTTATTTTGACATTTACTACTTTAGATTAGCTTATTTTTCATTTAATTTCAATAATTAACGTAGGAATTATTTTGGAAACCATGGTAACATTGAACTTACTCGGACTTCGCGGAAAATTGCTTTTAATGTTTGAAATTTCAATCTTTTTGAATCATGTAAATATTAAAATATTTTGCCCAATCGAATGTTATTTTCCCATATTCCAACTTAGATTAGCATGTTTTAGGTTTAATTTAGTAGAAAATAAATAAATTTATTTTATGGGAAGCATGCCAACATTGAACTTGGTTCGTGAAAATTTGCTTCTCTGAGCTTTCAATCGTTTTGCATCTTATAAATATTTTTATATTTATGGCAATTAGAAGTTATTTTGACATGCTACGTCAGATTAACTCGATTAAATTTTTACTTAAATAACTAAAAAATTAATATTTTTTGTGTTGTTTAATTCAAGCTTATTTAGTTTTCCAAACATAATTTTGATTATCATTAGCTTATTTTCGGTTATTACTGTTTTTTTGTGTGGGAGGGGGAGGGGTATTAAATTTAAACAATTGAGCACATAACATTTTAAAGTAGCGTCTGTATATGAAACAAAGTTGAATTATGTAATTATATGAAGTTGAATTTGTACATCATTTCATTGTCATGATGCCTGCTGCTGTTGTTGTCGTGTGCCAAGTAGGCTGGCAATTTGAGGTGCACTGCTTCACTTTTCCAACTGTAGAGTAATTTGGTGTGAAGTCCGACTTCTACAGTACACACATGCCATAAGGACCCCTTTATAGGGGACAAGGACAGGAGAGAGAAAGTACGTCCATGTCCGAGCCGGGATTCGAACCCGGACCTTCCTATCGCAGTCAGACTTCTCTGACCACTAGACAAGGCAGGTGGCATGATGCCTGCTAAAGGGGGGAATTTGTCCCCCCCCCCCATAAAAGTTCAAAGCACTCATGGCCCTGCAATCATGGATTATTTTTTTTAACGTAAGCTTTATGATTCTTGAAAATATACTTTGAATATGAAAATTGCAAAACTATGCCTCATGTGATCTGCTTCTCTTTGTGATTGAGAATTTCAGACATTTTTAGGGAAACTTTCAATACAGTAGATCTGTTTGGTGTGTGATGGATTCATATCGGTGAAGAAGGGATATAAGTGCTATTAAAGAAGCATTACAATACAGAAAAACACAAAAATAATTTTAAAATATAGAAAGATGAAGCACAGCTTCATCTATCCTTCAGTGAGACTACCAGCATCCCTGGTTCAATTCAAAATGTATCATTACGCCCATTTAGTTCTATGGAGGCTGCCTTAAGTTCTGCGCTAAGTGCCTCCCCCCCCCCCCTCCCATCCAAATGTTTGTGTAAATAATATTATTCAATGGATAAAAAGATCAGTTGTGCAGAAGGTGATAAAGGAATTGTATCATTAAAAATCAGTATTATGGTTAATTAACAAATTATTTTCAGGGATTTAGCAGCAGGCAGCTAATTTGCCTTTTGATGCTTCCTTGTGTTTAAATGAATGGTCCTCTCAAGATCCTCTTTTTAATCCTAACTGGTCCTCTTTAGTCCTCTTTTTGATTGAAATTGGTCCTCTTTTACCCTTTTCTAAAACTAAAATGTGTTGGGAGCCCTGCATTAGTTTCTAGAAAAGTGAAATTTTATCTGCACAATTGCATTCGATCCTCATTGATTTGGAGGCTTTGGTATGAACTTAAAGAAACGGTTTTGATTACTAAACTATTTATTTATTTTGAAGTAATTTTAAAACCTATTTTAACTTAAATTTTCCAAAATGCATGTTTTTGTAAACAAGTGCAAGGTTCTATTTATTAATTTTTTTTATGAAAGTAGTAAAAACTACCCCCCCCCCCCCTCACTTTTTGTACTTTAAAACTTTGGGACAGTGGTGGCCACCAAGTTTTTTAGGTCTGGATTGGGTGTCCTTCAAAGTCATGGGAAATCGTGGATTTCAACTATGATCGAATTTTGTACTGAAAAGTCAGGATTTTCAGGGGGGGAAAATGGTCAAAAAGTATCATATCAGAGATTTTTCTGAAAAAAAAACTCAGTATACATTTAAATTTTTAATTTGCATACATTTAAATTTTTACCTGAACACTTTTTTCTAGAAAAGAAAAGGAAATTCAATTTCTTTTTCACAAAAATAAAGAAAATTCACAAAAAATATGTTGCTTTTTCGCATAACGGGGACTTAAAAAGTGAAACCTGGATTGACCCCTGATATTACTGTGACATGTGACTTTGATTTCAGCATAGCACATGTTTCAACAACTTATAAAACTTTAAGTTTGGTTTTTACTGCATTGTCAAGTGATAACATAAATTAGAACAGAACTTCACGAATTTCATTCTACTGCACAGCTTGCCCATCGCAGTATCGGATCATGCAAAATCTTTCATTAAAAATTAGATTAGTGACACAACTATTTTAAGAAAGATTTGTGTTCATCTACAAAAAGTTTCATCTATTTTTTTTTTTTATTTTTAAAGAAGTATGCCTTAATATGTTTAGTACAAATTACAGTTTTACGCTCTTTTACTGTTTGTAAAATTGATTTTGTGTGTATTTTTATACTTATTTATGCGTATGTATTGCACTTATGTCAGGTAGTGTAATTAAATGTTTTTAATCGAATAGTAGTATTGCATTTTGAAAAAAAATGTCATACTGGCGAGCTTTGTTATCGAAATTCCTGTATTTCCTTTTTTTTTTTTCAAAATATTCCTATATTATTTCGAAAAATTCCTATATTGAATTGTTTGCAGAAAATTCCTATATTTTCCATCGAATTCCTATATTTTTTTCAGAAAATTCCTATATTTTCCTATATTTTTGTTGGCAAATGTCACTTCTATCCCTGAACTAGGGACAAACATGAAATAATATTCACATTCAATTGATAGTGGCAGAGAAACTAAATGCCAAACACCAACTGAAAAATTTATTTTGAGCACTTTATAACATTAGAAATCTCTAAGTCAGGTTCACTAGCTCCCGAAGTATCTGAGACAGTACTGGGTGGCAGTGACCTTGAGCAACGTGAGTTGGTTATAAAATTTTCCTCTGCTCTCACAATTTTCCCCAATTCAACTTGTGACAAAGTACCCTGCTCTCCCCTACTGAAATAATGTCTCATCCACATCATTAAACGTCAACACCATCTGTCATTTTGCCTCCAAGGAAATGCTTCGCTGAACCAAGCAAATGGAAGAGCACGAGAACAGGTCTTGGCAGCAAGATGGATGACGTAATACTGGAGCCATCTTAAACAGATGACGACGACGTTCAACATGCAGTCCAACAGTAGATAAGAACAGGCGCAGATCCAAAGGGGGGGGGGGGGGGCAATGGGGGCAATTGTCCCTCCCTGGGAAAATCAGGGGCGCCAGTAGGAAGGGGGCGCCGAAAGCGTCCCTGGACGAATATCTAAGTACCAAAAAGAAAGAACGAAAAATAGTTGGAAAATGTATTAGTCTCATTCACCAGTTCTCAAACTGTGTGAAGTGGGGCGCACTATCCGCAAGTTATGAGCTTTCTTTCTGAATTCGGTAGGAAAATTTTGGAATTGGGTATAAAACAAAGATATTTGGAAAATTTATTTGGTTCATTCACTACTTCTCAATGTGTGGGGCACGTCCCTTAGGGGCACAATATCCGCAACTAATGAATTTTCCTTCTAAATATAGTGGGGGGGGGGGGTGGAGCTTTGGAATTAGGCACAAAAGAAAGAAATATACTTAGAAAATTTATTTGTCTCATTTACGATTCTAAACCAATATCAAGTAGGGTGCTTCCACGTCCCTCTTAGGGGCCCAATGTTCACAACTTAAAAAATTTTCCTCCAAATTTAGGGGAAAAGTTTTGAAATTGGGTATAGAAGAAAGACATTAAGAAAAATTATTTGGTTCATTCACCAGTTCTCAATCTGTGGGGAGTGGGGCGTGTTCCCCTAGGGGGCGCAATATCCGTAACTAATGAGTTTTCCTTTGAAATTTAGGGAGGAAGTTTTGGAATTGGGTACAAAAGAAAGAGAGACAGTTGGAAAACTTATTTGGTTCATTTACCGATTCTCAATCTGTGGGGCGTCCGCGCTCCCTAGGGGGCGCAATATCTGCACTTTATGAGTGTCCCTCTAAATTTAGGGGAAGTTTTGAAACTGGGTGCAAAAGAAAGACATTTAAAAAAAAAAAATTTTTACGTCATTAACCGTTCCTCAACCAGTGAGGAGT